>NC_037682.1:55181214-55261085 GCF_003255815.1 Theropithecus gelada
AAAAAAAAAAAAAAAAAAAAAAAGTTATTTTCTGCTAGTTCCATTAGTTATTTAATATCTACATCTGTTTCTGTTTACTGATTCTTCCCCTGCTTGTGGGTCACACTTTCTTGCTTCTTCTCATAACTAGTAATTTTTTGGATGCTGAGCATTGTAAACATTGTGTTGTTACATGGCTGTAAATTGTTGTCCTCTAATGTAAGTAACTTTATATCCTCAAACAGAAAAGGGACATTAGAGAAAAAAATGGTGAAATACAGAGTCTGTAGTTTAGTTTATAACATTGTACAATGTTAATTTCTTAGTTTGACAAATACACCATAGCCATGTTTACAATAAGGTAAGCTAGGTGCAGGTCATACAAAAATTATCTGAAATATTTTTGCAACTTTTCTGTAAATCTAAAATTATTCCCAAATTAAAAGGTTATTTTGTTCAATTTCTCCTTTTTTCCTTCTATTTATCTTAAGGCATTATTTGTTTTGTCTTCCCCTTCCATTGTCTTCTAATTTAGTCTTCAGTTCTAAAACAATTTTTTCCCGTGGTTTCAAATTCTTTTGTTCTATCATCTCATTTCCAAGTTTTCTGATTCTAATTTACTTTGCTCTCAAATCTTTTGTTTGAAATAGAATGTTGTATTTTGATCTCCTTTTTGAGTATGTCTCTCTGACATACATGCTTTTGTTATCTGTAGGTATAATATTGCTTATTCCTTTTCCTCATAGAATTTTTCTGCTTTTTTTTTTTTTTTTTTTTTTTTTTTTTTTTTTTTTTTTTTTTTTTTGAGATGGAGTCTTGCTCTGTCTCCCAGGCTGGAGTCCAGTGGTGCAGTCTTAGCTCAGTGCAACATCTGCCTCCCAGGTTCAAGCGATTCTCCTGCATCAGCCTTCCAAGTAGCTGGGATTACAGGCACGTACCATTATACCTGGCTAATTTTTGTATTTTTAGTAGAAATAGTGTTTCACCATGTTGGCCAGGCTGGTCGAAAACTCCTGACCTCAGAGAAGCCCACCTCCGCTTCCCAAAGTGCTGGGATTACAGATGTGAGCCACCATGCCCGGCCTCTTCATAACATTTTTGACCTTGATACTTTTCTGTGGGTTATGTTGCTATGAGTTTCATTTTTTATTTTTATTTTTTGAGACAGAGTCTCACTGTAGCCCAGGCTGGAGTGGAGTAGCTTGATTTTAGCTCACAGCCTTTACCTCCTAGGCTCAAGTGATCCTCCCACCTCAGCCTCCCAAGTAGCTGGGACTACAGGCACACTCCTTTTGGGATTTTATCATAAGAAAATAATTCAGCAACAACAAAAGGCCAAGCACATAAAGGTATTTATGACAGCATCATCTCAGGTAGCAGAAAAATGGAAACAGCTCATGTGTCCACCAAGGGACAGGCTGAGTAAATTTTGGTATGGAATATTCTGTAACCATAAAAATGATCACTATGAAGATTATGTACCAAAGGTTTGCTCCTCAAGACTACAGGCACACTCCTCAGCTAAGAGTGTGTGTGTGTGTGTGTGTGTGTGTGTGTGTGTGTGTGTGTGTGTTTCCTGTAGAGACAGGGTCTCGCTATGTTACCCAGGCTGGTCTCAAACTCCTGGGCTCAAGCAATCTGCCCACATTGGCCTCCCAAAGTGCTGGGATTACAGGAGTGAGTCACTACACCCAGGCTTGAGTTTCATTTTTTTAAGTTTTGTTCAGATAGCCTTCAAAATCTCACAGAGCTCCCTCTTCTGTTGTTTTCATGTAATGTCAAGAAATAGCAGTCTGCATTCTAAAATTAAAACGTTTATTTTTAAAAGTTTTATTTTGAGATTTCCTAGTTCTTTTCTTCTTCTCCACTTTTTTTTTTTTTTGAGACAAGAGTCTTGCTCTGTCGCCCAGGCTGGAGTGCAGTGGCACGGTCTCAGCTCACTGCAACCTCCGCCTCCCGGGTTCAAGTGATTCTCCTGCCTCAGCCTCCCGAGCAGCTGGGACTACAGGCGTGTGCCACCATGCCTAGCTAATTTTTTTTTTCTTTTTAGTAGAGATGGGGTTTCACTGTGTTAGCCAGGATGGTCTCCATCTCCTGACCTTGTGATCCACCTACCTTCGCCTCCCAAAATGCTGGGATTACAGATGTGAGCCACCGCACCCAGCCCTTCTCCACTTTTATCTAAACCTTCTTTCTTTAGTTTCTTCTTTACTTATCTTATTCAATTTTGATTCCCCTCCTAGAAGTTTCCTTAGAGGGGGCCTGTCTTTAAATGGCATACCACAGGCTACTCAGTTTCAAGAGTTCATGTTCAAACAGTTCCCCAGTCTCTTCAGGCCTTACCTTAACCCTTTGTTCTCCTCCATTATTGAAGTGGACAAACTTCTTTCCAGTTTTAGCTGCTGCTCTCAAATTGACTCTCTGTGCTTTTCATCGTGTCTGATGTTTTCTCATAATTTCTCAGGTTCATTGGATGTCCTATTGCTTCCCACTGCTTTCTCCCCCTCAGATGCCAATAATATGTCTGTGGTTGTTGGTGACTGCATTTTGTCACCTAGCTTTATTATAAAAGTTGTCCCCAGGTCTTCAGTTTTGTTAGCTAGTTGCTCTGTTTTTTAATGTGGTGATTCAAGAAGATTCATAAACCATGCTGCTCTGCTCCTGCCATCTTCCCAGAATCCCAATACTATCTATCATTTTTTAGATTGGAGCAGGGTGGGGAACATTAGATATTTTGAAGTAAGCTGGGCGCTATGGCTTACACCTGTAATCTCAGCATTTGGGGAGGCCAAGGCAGTAGGATTGCTTGAGCCTAGGAGTTCGAGACCAGCCTAGGCAACATAGTGAGATCCCATCTCTACAAAACAATTTTACATTAGCTAGGCATGGTGTTGCATACCTGTAGTCCCAGCTACTTGGGAGGCTGAGGTGAGAGGATCGCTTGAGCCCAGGAGGTGGAGGCTGTAGTGAGCCATGATCATGCAACTGCACTTCAGCATGGGTGATAGAGTGAGACTTTATCAAAAAAAAAAGATATTTTGAAGTAACTTTTGTATTATTTTTGGGATTTAACTACAGTGATAGGAACTTGGAAAAAATTAGTTGCTTGAGACAAAGAAGAAACATGCAACACATTTGCACTAATAACATATATAGCATTTGGTATACTTCTTTTGACCAAATTATTTATTCTGTGTTTTCTGTATTTAGTACCTAATCTTCACAGTGATCATTTTTATGGTTACAAAATATCCATACCAAAAATTAGTCAGCCTGTCCCTTATCGGTGGACATGTGAGCTGTTTCCATTCTTCTGCTGCCTCAGATGATGCTGTCATAAATACCTTTACGCACTTGGCTTTTTGTTGTTGCTGAATTATTTTCTTATGATACAATCCCAAGAGTAGGATTATTGGGTCAAGACTAGGAACATCTCTCCGATTCTGGCAATCTATAATCTGAAAATATTTTTTGAGAATTATTTTTCTTATTATAGGGGAAAGGTTGAAGCTCACTTGGTGGTGGTAAGGATCACATGAGGAAAACAGCCCGTTTCCCTGATCCCGTTAGCCCAGGATCACTGCTAATCTATCTTTTCTCCAGCCATCAGCCTTTTCTATTTATTTTATTCAATTTTCATCATTCATTTAACCAATCTTTATTAGGAGCCTACTATGTATCAGGCACTATGATTTCTCTCTGCCACACTGCAGTGAATCCCAGAAGTGAATCTAATACATAGAATGTAAAGAGACCCAATCCAGATGTGCCCTGGCCTATCCTCTCTGAGGACTATGAAAGGTATTGGAGCTTGTCCTCGCCAGGGTTCCTGCACCCCTTCTGACATATCTGAGATTGTTCATGGAACCCTGGAATCTCTTGCCTGGACAGATCTGGCATTAGCAATCTAGCCCATTCCATAGACAGGCTTGGTACCATGGTAGGGCAGGCCTGAGCAGGAAAGGGAGAGCCTAAGCAACCTCAACTGCACCAGCTGATCCAGTTGCCCTGATATCATCTTGATACTTCTGTCCCCAGAACTGGTAAGCTAGAAGTAACCCCAGGGTCTCCTAGCCACAACCTAGCAACTGTATTGATTCAGTCCATATACTTGACTTTCAGCCTCAGTTTCCCTCAGTCTGTCTTTTCCCCCACCACGAAAACTGAGACTTGTCCTGAACCCAGGTCCTCTTGGCTTGGGTTCTGGTTGTGATTCTGAGTCCCTGCCTTCCCTGGCCAGCATCCTTTCATGTCGGGGCTGACCTTGCTCCACTGGTTGAGTCTGTGTGTTTGAAGTGAACAAACTCCTTCCAGTTTTAGCTGCTGTTCTCAAGCAGCAGACTAGTTGACTCATGGGACTAGTCCATGACCAGCTGACTTGTGGGACTAGTCCATGGTGCTGAGAACCCTATATAACTTGTGTCTAAGCCTGCTAAGTTATTAATAATAATCACAATGTTCTAAATGTGAGGACCGCAAGGGCTATAGAGTAAATGTGACTTTGTGAAAGTCAAATAGCAAGTTTGTATCATATTAGGCCTAGAGCTCAAGGTTTTCGCAATCTAGTCCCCACCATAGGCAGACTTAGCCCCATTCTAGGGTAAACTGCTCTCCTCCTAGTTTATGCCTAGAAATTTAGGAAAATATTCCAAAGCAGAAGCCCAATTACAAGGCCTGAGACCCACAGGGTGGAGGAGAGAAGACTCCAGGATTTGAGAATAAAATAAGTTCTACTTTTCAAAAGAGGGGCATGAATCAGGAAAGTCCTGAGCAGCAAGACTGATTTTATGTGGAGCCCTAGACCATCAGGCTGGATCTAGTCATCTTAAGATGCTTCTTACATCTCAAGAATGTACCAGGAACCTGGAGCAGGGCTGGGCTCATAGGTGAGAAGAGACAGGGTAGAAAATTGAGGAAGGATATGGGGGCGAGAAACCTGGCTGGACCTGACACAGAGATGCTCAAGTAGTCCACATGTCAGTTGAGACCTCTCTGCTTCATAAGTCTTAGGTAACAATTGGCTTAAAATACACATCCCCATGGCCTTTGGAAGTCTACAGCTTTCTCCAAAATTTCTGTAAATACCTAGGACACATACATTCTCCTGTCCTAGTCTCTCAGGGATAATGTTCTTTGAGTAGTCTCTGCTCTCTGTACTACATCAATCAAAGCACAAATTTAGCTCTTTAACAGAAAAAAATCTTAATATACCATATATGATTTTAAAAGACTTTGCTGAAAATGTTGGGAGGGGTTTCACCGAAAGGGAATCCTCTCATTCACTGTACCCTGGACAACCTAAAAGTCTCATTCCTCATTGCACATTCTTGCTCTCTGCAGTCCTGGTCAGCCACCCACTTAAGATGGTTTTCTCTATTGGCTTCAACACTATACCCACCCTCAACTCACTGCACCCACCCTTGCACGATCCTCTGGTTCTTCTATGTTCCTTCTCTTTCCTCTTTCCTCTGTTCTTTCTTCTCCACCCAATCTCTCCAAAGTCAGACATAAATTCCTTTCCTTATCTCATGCAGAGAGACTCTAGTGGGGGAAGGAGAAATTATACCTCTATTACTTCATTATTAAACTCTTTTTTTCAAACAAAAACACTTCCTTCCCATCAAGAATTCTAGTGCCAGATGTTAATTAAGGTAATTCAAAAAATTACTCAATACACAAGTGTAAATAAAAAGTATGTAGAGTTATTCTGATGGATAGTTCATGCCAGACCAAGCACTATGATAGTCCTATTCAAAATGGACTAATGAGAATGTTTAGAACATCCTATTTGATTTAGGAGTATGCCCTTGACCATAAAACTCAGTTGAATCCCAGAACTGAGCCTGGGAAAACTTGATTTGTCTCGTGCCCTTTGAAAGTATTTTACAAACTGCTGCTACAGGCAAGACACCCAAAATGGGGTGCTGCTTTTATTAGATAAGACAAAAAGGTACCTATAGTAGCCAGAAAGTTATGAGATTTTTCAGATCTATGTGGACTCTTTTTTTTTTTTTATTTTTTTTTTTTTTTTTGAGATGGAGTCTCGCTCTGTCGCCCAGGCTGGAGTGCAGTGGCCGGATCTCAGCTCACTGCAAGCTCCGCCTCCCGGGTTCACGCCATTCTCCGGCCTCAGCCTCCCGAGTAGCTGGGACTACAGGCGCCCGCCACCTCGCCCGGCTATTTTTTGTATTTCTTAGTAGAGACGGGGTTTCACCGTGTTAGCCAGGATGGTCTCGATCTCCTGACCTCGTGATCCGCCCATCTCGGCCTCCCAAAGTGCTGGGATTACAGGCTTGAGCCACCGCGCCCGGCCTATGTGGACTCTTAAGGTATTTTCAGCTTGCAAACTTTGAGCTGAACTATGATATCAATCCAGTTGCAAAAATTGGCACGGGCAAAAACGCAATGGTCATTTCATGTGGTCAAATCAGGTGACAAGCTGAACAATGAAACTTCAAGATATGTGGCTTGTTCCAGTTGCTACCTAATGGTGTAAAACAACAACAGTTTATTATTCTCAAGGATTATATGGGTCAGGAGTTTGGGAAGGACATGACAAGGACAGCTTGTATTTGCTCTACAACATTTAGAGCCTTAGCTGGAAAGTCTCAAGGCTGAGGGTTACTGAATAGCTGGGAGCTGGAATTATCTGAAGGCTCTTTCACTCATGTGTCTTGGTGTTTGAGGTCAGAAAGTCTTCATATGACCTCCTCATCTGGACTTTCTCATAGTGTGCTAGTTAAGTTCTATGGTAAGAAGCCTCTAAAATGGTCCCCAGTGATTTCCACCTGCTGGTATTCACAGCCTTATGTAATCTCATCCCCTTGATTAACTTGCTTCTAACCCATAGAACATGGCAACATTGAAGGAATATTTCTGCTATCATTAGGTCACAAAATAATCTCTCTCTCTGGCTTTGATGAAGGAAACTGCCACACTGAAGAAGCTCACATGGTAAGGAATTGAGTGTTACCCTGGCCAATAGCTATACAAAACTAATGGTCTTCAGTCCAACAATCCCTAAAGAAGTGAATCCTGCCAAAAACCACAAATAAACCACATAAGTGACTTTGGAAGTAGATTCTTCTCCATTCAGACCTTCAGATGAGACCCCAGCCCTGACCAAAATCTTGATTATAGCCTCGTGAAAGATTCTGAAGCAGAAGACACAGTTAAATTGTGGTTGAATTCCTAACTCGGAAACACTGTGGGATGGATAATAAATGTGTATTGTCTTAAACTGCTAGGTTTTGGGGTTATTTGTTACATAGCAATAGATATCTACTACAGGTTCCAAGAGCAAGTATCTCACAAGAACCAGGCAGAAACCATAGCTTTTTATGACCAAGGCTCAGTAATTGCATAGCATCATTTCCCCCAAATTCACAAGCCTGCACAGATTCAAGCAGATGGAATATAGACCCCATGTCTCACAAGGAGGGGTGTACAAGTGCCAACATGTCATCATAGGAAGAACATGTGGGAGGAGAGATGCCGCTGTGGCCATTTTGGGGGAACACAATCTGCCTCGTGGCTCTTTGGCCTTGACATGTAGCATGGCATGCTCTGCTCATGTGAAAATTTCAAGAAAGAGTTATGTTGTTTTGCTATTTTGAAATTGAGGTTTTGTTTGTGTTCCTCCTGACATGTCTCCTCTGCTTTTAAGAAATTCTCAAGCAATTCATCAGCATGTCACAAGATTCATGGGAGTTTCCCCTCCTGCAACCAAGGAGACCTCAGAGCGATAATTTCCAAGAATGTGAATGACTATCTGAAGAACAAGATCCTCTCCACTTAAGAGTGACTGCTAATAAATTACAACATTGCTCTGGCTACGTGTTCTGAAACATTCCTGTATTGCCCCACATTCCATGCCAGTTGAGGGGAAAGAAGACAGTGAACGAGGAGGATGTGGTTGGGGGACCTAATGGACACTCAGGCCGGGCTGACTCCAGTGGTATTTCCAGTACCCCATAAACTCACAGAACTTCTGAACATGAAGGCATCTCAAAGATTGATCAATTCAATTTATACTGGAAATGATCGTAGCTACATTTAGTGAGATCTGACTATAATAGTATGTCCTTTATAGCTGAATGAAGTAGATATTAGTGTCTAATAGAACTCAAGTATGTCAGACTTCACCAGTTTGTAAACTCATCCTTCTATGTAATGCACCATTATTGTAGCTTGAGCCTCATCCTACTTGACTTGATGAAATCAGGACTGTTTTTCTTTTCTTTTCTTTTCTTTTTTTTTTTTCTTGAGATGGAGTCTTGCTCTGTCTCCAGGCTGGAGTGCAGTGGCACAATCTCAGCTCACTGCAACCTCTGCCTCCCAGGTTCAAGTGATTCTCCTGCCTCAGCCTCCCAAGTAGCTGGGACTACAGGCACATGCCACCATGCCCGGCTAATTTTTGTATTTTTAGTAGAGACGGGGTTTCACCATGTTGGCCAGGATGGTCTTGATCTCTTAACCTTGTGATCCACCCGCCTCGGGCTCCCAGTGAAATCAGGATTTTATCCAGTTCTGCTGGGGAACACTTACATGGTCCACTCATTTTCTCTGTACTTTTCATCTCTGCCAGCTGCCTGGCCCCACATGGGGGACTCCTATGTCTGAACACCTGCTTCCTTCAGGGTACAACTTTCCTAACCCCACTGTTGTGCCCCAATGTGGGCTGTACAGACTCCTCCACCATTTCCCTGTTGTGATAAAGCAGCCTAGGCTGAAACTTTTAACAAGACATTACCAAAGGCTTGGAGAGAAAAGAGAATTGCAACAGAGAGAAATTTCAAACTCAGTACCTTTGCCCAGATTCCCCAGTCTCTGGGTTTGACTTCTACATTGCTCTCTACTGCTGCCATGGAGGAAGGGCCAGCCTGCCTCCCCGCAGTGGGAAGATACTTCATTCTACAAATCTTTGAGGTTCAGTTCAAGGAGGCAGTTATCTCCCCCACACTTCAACCTAAGCCCCATGTCCTTAGTCTTTATTTCCTGCCTTAGGATTGATCATGTTCCAGGAGGTCTGAGAATTAACGTGTCTATTTCGTGGAAAACTCCAACTTCTAAACAATAACAGAACAAACATTCTAACCATGGAACACTGTGTGTGATAATAACAGCCCAGTCAATGCTGAGTCCCATAAAGCCCAATTAAGTTATTTTCCTCATTCTCTCCTCTAGCATGATCATGGTTATACGGTTGCCTAGCCATCTTCAGTCTCTCAGCTCTTGAGTTTCTATGATTGTCTAGTTGGAAAATGGCTTATTCGGCCTGGCATGGTGGCTCACACCTTTAATCCCAGCACTTTGGGAGGCCAAAGTGGGCCAATTGCTTGAGCCCAGGGGTTCAAGACCAGCCTGGGCAACAGGGCAAAACCTCATCTCTACAAAAAATACAAAAATTAGCTGGGCATGGTGCCCCTATAGTCCCAGCTACTCAGGAAGCTTAGGTGAGAGGATCGCTTGAGCCCAGGAGACTGAGGCTGCAGTAAGCAGAGATCATGCCATTGCACCCCAGCCAGGGAAACAGAACAAGACTCTGTCTCAAAGAAAAGAAAAAGAAAAATAGCTTATCCGTTAGAAATGTTCAAGAGCAAGCAATAATAAAGCAACAAATGGCAGTGTAAATACACAGGAAATTTTAGGCTGGGCATGGTGGCTTTCATCTATAATCCCAGCACTTTGGGAGGCCAAGGTGGGAGGATCATTTGAGCACAGGAGTTTGAGACCAACATTGTGAGACTCCATCTCTACAAAAAAATAAAAATAAAAAAAATTAGCCGGGTGTGGTGGCACGTAACTATACACCTAGCTACTTGGGAGACTGAGATGGGAGGACTGCTTGAGCCCAGGAGGTCAAGGCTGCAGTGAGCCATGATTGTGTCACCGCACTCCAGCCTGGGTGACCGAGCTGGACCCTGTCTAAAAAGAAAAGAAAAGAAAAAAAGAAAAGAAAAGAAAAGAAAAGGAGGGAAGGCAGGGAAGGGAAGGAGAGACAAAGAAAGAGAGAAAGAAAGAGAGAAGGAAAGATAAAATGCTCCAAATAAAACCTTTCGAAGAGATCAATTCTGCCTAATATGTTGACATTTTACACAATTTTGCCAAACATTTTAGTTCTTGGAATCATAGTAGCAGACCTTCCCCATTTCAAGGTAAGACTTTTTTCTCTGTATTTGCGTACAGCTTATAAGAAGCATTTTCTGAGACATTTCCTCTTTTTAGAGACACAAAAATGTGTACGGATTACAAATGACAGTTCTTTTTCAGTCTCTACTTCTCAAGTGATCCAAACATATTTGGGTCTAATCTCAGCCAAGTTCACCTTGTTATAGCCACCTTATGGACAAAGGAAGCTGAGGTTCTGTGAAATCCAATTTACTGAATTACACAATTAGAAAATGGAGCTGGAAATGGTGGCTCATGCCTTTGGGAGGCCCAGGAGGGAGAATCACTTGAGCCCAGGAGTTAGAGATCAGCCTGGGTAACATAGGGAAACCCCGTCTCTATAAAATATAATAATAATAATTTTTAAAAATAAAACAATAGAAAATGGGAAGGCTGAAATTCAGAACACCAGCTGCCCTGGACGCTCTGGCCCTTGCAACTATACCAGGCCACACTTGATCTAAAAGGAAATGTTACGTATCACAAAAACACGCTTTGTGAAGACCAGCCAAGCATACAACAAATCAGTCTCATTCAGTTTGGGATTACAAGCCGGATGAACAATAGAGCAGGCTTCAAAATAAACTTCCGTTTCCAGGATGAGAAGGAAACATAGGGACATAAGCTCTTAGGAGACACCTGCAGTCAGCAGGGACCCGCGCCAGAGAAAGGGTATAAAGCAGAGCCTGAAAAGAGGGGACTCCGAGGAGGACACCGTGTTCATTCTTCCATCTCACAAACTTTTGCCAAGTGCGTCCTTCGTGCCCGGCTTTGTGCTTGGCTTTGTGCTATGCAGCAGGCACATGCTGTTGAATCAGGTAGAGGCGCCTGCCCCCCTCGGGCCTCACAGTCTGATAGAAGGGACAAACAAGTAAACATAGAACTTGCATTCCTCTCATTCAAGTGAAAAGGACATCCTGATTAAACTATCTATGGCAGCTCTGAGAACATTTGTGCCCAATCACAGTAAGGGCCTGAACTGATTGTCATTTCCTTTGTTTAACCAATTCTCTTACACCTGGAGCAGAATCCCTGGGGCCAGCCTGGCTGAGTACCCAACGTGATCCTTCTAGATCTCTGGAGCAGCTTGTCTTCCTCATAATCATTTTACCCTGGGATGTTTCAGCCTTTAGGGTACAATGTGTGACTAAGGCCATGGTCAACAGGCAACGACACAAAGCATCTGTCGTCTGGCAAAGACCAGCTGAGCAAATGCTTAACTCAGAAGGCTGTTACAGTTTTTGTGAAAACAAATTACATCAGCGCCTAACCCAGGAGTCTCCCAACAAGGCTAAAGGGTGTTTTCTTTGGTGAGTGTGTGTGCTCCTACCTCACACAGCATGAAGGAACTGTGCATAGAGTGAAGTGGCACAAAGTCTCCATATCTCAGAGCTTGGTGATGCCGTCAAGAAGATTCCTTGCAAAATCGGCTTAGCAGGGAGGCAGACATTCTGAGACTTCTTGGCATGCAAAGAACCCTGTGCTGTGGGAAGGGACACACAGGAGGTCAGCCAAGGTCATGGGCTCCCAAGGAAATATTTACTGATTAGCTTCCGTGGGCCAGGTGCTGGGTGGAGATTTAACTTACCTTATCTCATTTAATTATACTCCACGTATGCTCAGCCCCATGGCATTACTCTGGACCTGCCTTAAGGCCAGCACTTCACAAAGATACCTTTAAAGCAATAGTGAATAATGCAGATTCTACCACTAACTCCATGGGGACATAGAAGGGACGTTTATATTGCAGACCACAGGGAAATATTAATCTTCAAGAGATCTATTGTACAACACGGTGTCTATAGTTAATAACAATGTCTTGCATTCTTGAATATTGCTGAGAGGAGATTTCAAGTGTTCCCACCACAAAAAAAAAAGTACATGAGGTAATGCATATGTTAAGTAGCTCTATTTAGCCACTCCACAACTTATACAAATTTCAAAAATCATGTTGTACACAATAAATACATACAATTTTATTTGTCAATTAAATACATAAATAGATAAATTTGAAAAAAATACTTAATTTAACGCCTCCATTGTCTTCTCCCTTCTTTCCCTTTCTGTTCTCTCTAATTTCCCTGTGACAGTTTCCTCTCTCTTTCTCTCTCTCTCCCCATTTCTCTCTCTGCCTCCCCATAGACACAGCTTCTTCAAAATCCCCTCCACATCTTCCCTGGTCACTTGCCTGACCCCACACACAAAAGCCTAATAATAGCCAAAAGGCAAGAATATCCAGTTACTCTTTAAGCAAAATCCTTGTGAGCCTCAGTTTGTCTCATGCATTCATTTAACAAATCGTTGTCAAGTGTCCGGCACTGTTTTGGGTACAGGAGATTAGCAGTGAATACGAATATCTGCCCTCATCTAGCTTCCATAATCCTTATAGCAATCCATTCTTATGTATAAAAAAACAGAGGTTTGGACTTAATTTATCCAACCGAATCAGACACTTGGGGCCCAGAGGCAAATTCTAGCCCAGAGAAAGCATCTGGCAGGACCCAATGAGGGCTTCAGGAATCCAGTCAGCACTCTGGAGTCTGGTGGTAAGACTAGGTGCCTAGAGCCTGGAGAACGAGGGGAAGGGACTCAAGTGTCATGTTACAATGACAGTCCTTGGAAACAAATACATTGGGTTCAAGTTCAAGCTCAGCTATTTACTTGGACTAGTTACTTAATTCTCTCTAAGTCTTAGTTTTCTCATCTATAAAATGGGGACAAAAATTAAACTTACCTTAAAGACTGTTATTACATGTACACACACTGTGTATACACACACAGACACAATCATTAAATTCTCAGAACCCTGTGTTGTGCTAAACATCATATATCTTTCTGTGGTCTCACAGAGTAAATGCTGTAAATATTAGTTACCACTTATTTATTTATATTTGTAATTATTATTAGGTAGAAAAATGGGTCTACTTAGTAATAGAGCCCCATAATTTGTCAGCCCAGCTCCCTTCTTTTTCTGGGAACAGACTTTCTCACAATCACCTCCCCGCCCATCCTCAACCTCCTGATCAACCAACTCTATCCAGGAGGTTTCCATGGAAGCCACATGTTGGTAAAATATGACCTCTCCCCCAGGCACTTGAACCAAGTTTGGCATATCAGAGTCCTTTCTCAGAATGCTTGCCACTGGAATAGGAAAGAAATTAGTCTTCACGTAGCTAAAGCTGTTATTACTAGCAGCCATGTTTTCAGCCACGTGAACTGAGGGCAGAAATCAGTCTGCAATAAGAACAAAGAATGAAATTGTTGTGCAAATAGATAGAAGTGGAGATAGGATATGGGGAGCTGTACCAGCATCTGAGGGCTTGTTCCACTTCATTGAGTTCCAAGAGACAATTCTGTAAGCAAATACCTCATTTTTCCAAACTGGTTTGATTTAGGACATTATGCCTTGCCATTAATGAGTCTTAACTAACTACAGGTCTAATCCAGCAGACTTGGCCTTGATATATGAGTCACACCAGTCTCTAAGAGAACTTCTCTGAAGAGAAATTCAATTCCTCCTTAATAGTCAGGATTAGTTATCCCAAGCCAGTTTAGTAGCCCTCTCCTTTTCCTGTTGATTCACTGGCATGATGAGCCCAATGTGGCCAGGTGGTCATCTTCACTTCCAGGTTAATGATACAATTGCTGTGCTCCCTGGAGGAAATATTCTTCCCCTGAAAAACAAGACTTCTAAACCAGCAGAGCCTAAAGTTGTAGATAGGAAGATAAAATTTCATAGTGGATGACTGAATGTAATAATAAGAAGAAACTCTCATTTCCACTCCTTGATTCCTGAACCCAGAAAAATTGGCTATGGGAAAACAGCAATATATGTTGGTCACTAATTTAGGACATATGCTACATCCTGAAGGACACTGTCCCAGCTCTACAAGGTGTTTCCACCCAGCTGGCACTGTAACTATGCCTTCAAAAGGTCATTCTACCACTTTATCAGGACAGCCGCTTCGAGGTAATGGGGAATTTTGCAAGACTAGTGAATTCCATGAGCATGAGCCCATTGCCACACTTCATTTGCTGTGAGTTCCCTGGTCAAAAGCAATGCTCTGTGAAATACCATGTGAATAACACATTCTGTAAATCCCTGGATGGTGGTTTTGGAAGAAGCATTGTGAGCAGGAAAAACAAATCTTTATCCAGAGTAAGTGTCTATTCATTCCAGTGAGAACAAAGTTCTGTCCCTTCCATGATGAAAGTGATCCTTTATAATCAATTTTTCACAAGGTGGCTAAACTGGTACTCCCAGGGAATGGTGCCAAATAAATGCTGTGTTAATCTCTGCTGTTGGCAGGTTGGACACTCAGCAGTGGTGATTCGAAGTCCATGTTGCTGAGCCCCTAAATAGCCCTATGGACCATTTTATGTGGCTTCCATAGAACAAAAAAGGGGAACCTAGGGAAAGAGGGTAATAAATGTTCACAAAACCGGCAATCTCATCCACCTACTTATTAAGATCTTCTTCTGATAAGATTGCTGTTTGGTGAGCATTCACACAGGATATACTATCTTCCCATTCTGTGCAAATTCATAACATTCTACCTACAAACCTCTTTCTCAGCTCTCCCTGCCACCAGTTTTTAAACCATGATCCTTCTAAGATTTGACCATCCAGCCAAACCATTAGCCACTATCCTAAGTCAATATAGACTCATACTGTCCACTGGGAAGATTTTCCTTCACCCCATCTTTCAAGGCCATGCTGTGGTGGAACTGCAATGGTACAACCACCTACTTTTGGGTAGTGCCAGCATATTGGACAGAACCATCTTAAAACAAGGCCTGGAATTTTTCCTCTTCAGCCAACTTGTTATAGGGAACTACCAAAAAAGACACAGATGCAGATTGAGAGGGAAGAGAAATTAATTAACATAGATTTCAAATTAATACAGATAATCATAACAGATAACATTTACTTAATATGTGATGTGTACCAGACACAGTTCTAGATGCTTTACATGTATTATCTCCTTAATTCTCACAATAATATTCCCATTTTACAGATGAGAAAAGTGAGGCACAGATATTTAGTAACCCGCTCCAAATCACATAGCCATTAGGTGGCAGAGTTGGGATTAGAACCCATACCTTCTCATTCTAAAACCTGTTATGCAATTCTGCCTCCCATGGTAAAACAAATTCACATATGTTTTTGCAAGTTACATTGTAAACTCCCAAAATTAATACTTTGATTGCCATAGGAATCCTAACCCTGGAACTGTGTGTTTTCAACAGAGGGTTATTTTAATATACATTTTTATATATGATAACAAGTGCAATAGGGCTGCTGGAAATGTTATTATGTGCCAATTTCAACTGCTCTTAGATCTCAATGTGATTTTCAACTTAAAATGAAACAATACAGGACAAAAAATATGATGCTTGTTATTCAAAGATAATGTCTCTTCAACAGAACCTACCTTCAAACAACTGAAACTTAACGCAGGAACTCAAAGAAGAGAACTTTACTACAAAAAAAATTGAGTTTCCATATGTTGAAGCCCAGACACATCATTTTCAACATCCTCTGTCTCTCACAGTTAAATAATCATAGACAAAAAGTTGTATACAAGGTTTAAAACATCTGAAGTGGAAAATTAAACTGTATCAATGAAATATGATTATTCTGATATTTCAGACTACAAAAGGCAGGCTGGAAGTTATAGTTTGGATGCTAAAACATTGATATTTTCCAGGTATTCTGGTGGCTTATGGAGATAGAAAACTTGAAGTCAGCGCTGTCCTGGTTTTTCTAAGTTATACAGCAATGTCACTTCTCTGGTTTCACTTGAATAGTCCCTGCAAGGATTTTTGTAATAGAAAACTAATGTGCATTTGTAGATGCAGAGAGGAGATTTTGAAGAAAGAGGTATAGCATTCTGAGGATTATGATTCTGCTAGGGATGGGAGTAGAGATGGAGCTGGTTGGAAACGGGAAAACCTATATGCTTCAATTTTTTGAATATAGCTTCAAAACATGTATTAATTACAAATGTATCCAGCTGGAAGTAACAAAAAATAATAACAACCAAAAAAGGTGTTTTAAACCACTGGTTCTTAATCTGGGCTACGTATTGGAATCTGCTGGAGAGTTTTTTAAATTACTAAGGCTAGGGCTGGGTGCAGTGGCTCACACCTGTAATCCCAGCACTTTGGGAGGCAGCAGAATCGTTTGAGGCCAGGAGTTCGAGGCTGTAATGAGCTATGGTTGTGCCACTGTCCTCCGGCCTGGGAGACAGAATGAAATCCTGCCTCTAGTTACTGAGGCTTACGTCCTACCACCAAAAATTCCTATTCATTTGGGGGTATATAGGGAGATCTTAAAACTGAGAAATTTAAGACTCCACAGGTGATTTTAATGGGTAGCTAAGTTTGAGGGCCACTTTACTAACTAGTTCAAAAAAGTAAAGGCTTAGCCAGGTGTGGTGACATGCACCTGTGGCCCCAGCTACTCAGGAGGCTGAGCGGGGAGGATCACTTGAGCCCAGGAAGTTGAGGCTGCAGTGAGCAGTGATTGCACTACTGCACTCCCACCTGGGTGACAGAGGAAGACCCTGAATCAAAAAACAAAACAAAAAGTAAAGGCTTTTTTTTTTTTTTTTTTTTTTTTTTTTTGAGACAGAGTCTCGCTCTGTCGCCCAGGCTGGAGTGCAGTGGCCAGATCTCGGCTCACTGCAAGCTCCGCCTCCCGGGTTTACGCCATTCTCCTGCCTCAGCCTCCCGAGTAGCTGGGACTACAGGTGCCCACCACCACGCCCGGCTAGTTTTTTGTATTTTTTAGTAGAGATGGGGTTTCACCGGGTTAGCCAGGATGGTCTCGATCTCCTGACCTCATGATCTGCCCCTCTCGGCCTCCCAAAGTGCTGGGATTACAGGCTTGAGCCACCGCGCCCGGCCCAGTAAAGGCTTTTTTTAAACATAACACAAAATCCAGAAGTGGGTGGACCAAAACCAGCATAATTGCTAAAGGTTGTCATCAAGGAATCAGGATCTTTCCATCCTACTGCTCCACCATACTTAGCTCTCAGCTTTCATTGTCTTGGTAACTAAATGGCTGCTGCTACTGCATTGGATCAAAGCTCCAGACAGGGAGAGGGCAGAATGGCAAAAACTCATTTTTACCTTTTTTTTTTTTTTTAATTTCAACTCTCTGAAGTAACTAATTTTTTTTGGTTGATACTATTTTCCTAATTTTATTTTTTAAATTTCTATTTTTTATTATACTTTAAGTTCTAGGGTACATGTGCACAACATGCAGGTTTGTTACATATGTATACATGTGCCATGATGATTTGCTGCACCCATCAACCCATCATCTACATTAGGTATTTCTCCTAATGCTATCCCTCCCCTAGCCCCCCACCCTCCGACAGGCCCAGGTATGTTATGTTCCCCACCCTGTGCCCATGTGTTCTTATTGTTCAATTCCCACCTATGAGTGAGAACATGCAGTATTTGGTTTTCTGTCCTTGTGACAGTTTGCTGAGAATAATGGTTTCCAGCTTCATCCATGTCCCTGCAAAGGACACGAACTCATCCTTTTTTATGGCTGCATAGTATTCCATGGTGTATATGTGCCACATTTTCTTAATCCAGTCTGTCACTGATGGACATTTGGGTTGATTCCAAGTCTTTGCTATTGTGAATAGTGCTGCAATAAACATACATGTGCATGTGTCTTTATAGTAGAATGATTTATAATCATTTGGGTATATACCCAGTAATTGGATTGCTGGGTCAAATGGTATTTCTAGCTCTAGATCCTTGAAGAATTGCCACACTGTATTCCACAATGGTTGAGCTAATTTACCCTCCCATCAACAGTGTAAAAGCATTCCTATTTCTCCACATCTTCTCCAGCATCTGTTGTTTCCTGACTTTTTAATGATCACCATTCTAACTGGCATCAGATGATATCTCATCATGGTTTTGATTTGCATTTCTCTGATGACCAGTAGGAGGAGCATTTTTTTATGTGTCTGTTGGCTGCACAAATGTCTTCTTTTGAGAAGTGTCTGTTCATATTCTATGCACACTTTTCGATGGGGTTGTTTCTTTTTTCTTGTAAATTTGTTTAAGTTCTTTGTAGATTCTGGATATTACCCTTTGTCAGATGGGTAGATTGCAAAATTTTTCTCCCATTCTGTAGGTTGCCTGTTTACTCTGATGGTAGTTTCTTTTGCTGTGCAGAAGCTCTTTAGTTTAATTAGATCCCATTTGTCTATTTTGGCTTCTGTTGCCATTGCTTTTCGTGTTTCAGTCATGAAGTCCTTGCCCATGCCTATGTCCTGAATGGTATTGCCTAGGTTTTCTTCTAGGGCTTTTATGGTTTTAGGTGTTACATTTAAGTATTTAATCCATCTTGAGTTAATTTTTGTTTAAGCTGAAAGGAAGGGATCAAGTTTCAGTTTTCTACATATGGCTAGCCAGTTTTCCTAGCACCATTTATTAAATAGGGAATCCTTTCCCCATTTCTGGCTTTTGTCAGATTTGTCAAACATCAGTTGGTTGTAGATGTGTGGTGTTATTTCTGAGGCCTCTGTTCTGTTCCATTGTTTTTTACATATATATATATATATATATATATATGTTTTGGTACCAGTACCAAGCTGTTTTGGTTACTGTAGCCTTATGGTACAGTTTGAAGTCAGGTAGCATGATGCCTCCAACTCTGTTCCTTTTGCTTAGGATTCTCTTGGCAATGTGGGCTCTTTTTTGGTTCCATATGAACTTTAAAGTAGTTTTTTTCCAATTCTGTGAAGAAAGTCATTGGTAGCTTGAGGGGGATGGCATTGAATCTATAAATTACCTTGGGCAGCATGGCCGTTTTCACGATACTGATTCTTCCTATCCATAAGCATGGAATATTCTTCCATTTGTGTGTGTCCTCTTTTATCTCGTTGAGCAGTGGTTTGTAGTTCTCCTTGAAGAAGTTCTTCACATCCCTTGTAAGTTGGACTCCTAGCTATTTTATTCTCTTTGTAGCAATTATGAATGGGAATTCATTCATGATATGGCTCTCTGTTTGTGGTGTATAAGAATGCTTGTGATTTCTGCACAATGATTTTGTATCCTGAGACTTTGCTGAAGTTGCTGATCAGCTTAAGGAGATTTTGGGCTGAGACGATGGGGTTTTCTAAATAAACAATCATGTCATCTGCAAACAGGGACAATTTGACTTCCTCTTTTCCTGACTGAACACCTTTTATTTCTTTCTATTGCCTGATTGCCCTGGCCAGAACTCTAACACTATGTTAAGTAGGAGTGGTGAGAGAGGGCATTGTTGTCTTGTGCTGGCTTTCAAAGAGAATGCTTCCAGTTTTCGCCCATTCAGTGTGATATTATCTGTGGGTTTGTCATAAATAGCTCTTATTATTTTGAGATACATTCCATCAACGCTTAGTTTATTGAGAGTTTTTAGCATGAAGAGCTGTTGAATTTTGTCAAAAGACTTTTCTGCATCTATTGAGATAATCATGTGGTTTTTGTCATTGGTTCTGTTTATATGATGGATTACGTTTATTGATTTGCATATGTTGAACCAGCCTTGCATCCCAGGGATGAAGCCAATTTGATCATGGTGGATAAGCTTTTTGATGTGCTGCTGGATTCGGTTTGCCAGTATTTTATTGAGGATTTTCACATTGATGTTCATCAGGGATATTGGCCTGAAATTTTCTTTTTCTGTTGTGTCTCTGCCATGTTTTGGTATCAGGATGATGCTGGCCTCATAAAATGAGCTAGGGAGGATTCCCTCTTTTTCTGTTGATTGAAGTAGTTTCAGAAGAAATGGTATCAGCTCCTCTTTGTACATCTGGTACAACTCGGCTGTGAATCCTTCTGGTCCTGGACTTTTTCTGGTTGGTAGGCTATTAATTACTGTCTCAGTTTCAGAACCCGTTATTGGTCTATTCAGATATTCGACTTCTTCCTGGTTTAGTTTTGGGAGGGTGTATGTGTCCAGGGATTTATACATTTCTTCTAGATTTTCTAGTTTATTTGCATAGAGGTGTTTATAGCATTCTCTGGTGGTAGTTTGTGTTTCTGTGGGATTGGTGGCGATACCCCCTTTATCATTTTTTATTGCATCTATTTGATTCTTCTCTCTTTTCTTCTTTATTAGTCTTGCTAGCAGTCTATCTGTTTTGTTGATCTTTTCAAAAAACCAGCCCCTGGATTGATTTTTTGAAGGGATTTTGTGTCTCTATCTCCTTCAGTTCTGCTCTGATCTGAGGTATTTCTTGCCTTCTGCTAGCTTTTGAATGTGTTTGCTCTTGCTTCTCTAGTTCTTTTAATCGTGATGTTAGGGTGTCAATTTTAGATCTTTCCTGCTTTATCTTGTGGGCATTTAGTGCTATAAGTTTCCCTCTACACACTGCTTTAAATGTGTCCGAGAGATTCTGGTACGTTGTGTCTTTGTTCTCATTGGTTTCAAAAAACATCTTTATCTCTGCCTTCATTTCATTACTTTCCCAGTAGTCATTCAGGAGCAGGTTGTTCAGTTTCCATGTAGTTGTGCGGTTTTGAGTGAGTTTCTTAATCCTGAGTTCTAATTTGATTGCACTGTGGTCTGAAAGACAGTTTGTTGTGATTTCTGTTCTTTTACATTTGGTGAGGAGTGCTTTACTTCTAACTGTGTAGTCAATTTTAAAATAAGTGCGATGTAGTGCTGAGTATATTCTGTTGATTTGGGATGGAGAGTTCTGTAGATGTCTATTAGGTCTGCTTGGTCCAGAGCTAAGTTCAAGTCCTGGATACTCTTGTTAACCTTCTGTCTCGTTGATCTGTCTAATATTGACAGTGGGATGTTAAAGTGTCCCATTATTATTGTATGGGAGTCTAAGTCTCTTTGTAGGGGCTGCTCCTGTATTGGGTGCATATATATTTAGGATAGTTAACTCTTCTTATTGAATTTTTTACCATTATGTAATGGCCTTCTTTGTCTCTTTTGATCTTTGTGGGTTTAAAGTCTGTTTTATCAGAGACTAGGATTGCAACCCCTGCTTTTGTTTTGTTTTGTTTTGTTTGTTTTGTTTTGTTTTTTGCTTTCCATTTGCTTGGTAGATCTTCCTCCATCTCTTTATTTTGAGCCTATGTGTGTCTCCACATGTGAGATGGGTCTACTGAATAGAGCACGCTGATGGGTCATGACTCTTTATCGAATTTCCCTGTCTGTGTCTTTTAATTGGGGCATTTAGCCCATTTACATTTAATTTATATTTAATTTATATTGTTTAAATTACATTTTTTAATTTATATTGTTTAAATTACATTTACATTTAATTTCTATTGTTATGTGTGAATGTGATCCTGTCATTATGATGCTAGCTGGTTATTTTGCCCATTAATTGATGCAGTTTCTTTACAGCATTGATGGTCTTCACAATTTGGCATGTTTTTGCAGTGGCTGGTACTGGTTGTTCTTTTCCATGTTTAGTACTTCTTTCAGGACCTCTTGTAAGGCAGGCCTGGTGGTGACAAAATCTCTCAGCATTTGCTTGTCTATTAAGGGTTTTATTTCTCCTTCACTTATGCAGTTTAGTTTGGCTGGATATGAAATTCTGGGTTGAAAATTCTTTGCTTTAAGAAGGTTCAGTATTGCCCCCTCTCTCTTCTGGCTTGTAGTGTTTCTGTTGTTAGTCTGATGGGTTTCCCTTTGTGGGTAACCCGACCTTTCTCTCTGGCTGCCCTTAACATTTTTTCCTTCATTTCAGCCTTGATGAATCTGATGATTATGTGTCTTGGGGTTGCTCTTCTCAAGGAGTCTCTTTGTGGTGTTCTCTGTATTTCCTGAATTTGAATGTTGGCCTGTCTTGCTAGGTTGGGGAAGTTCTCCTGGATAATGTCTTGAAGAGTGTTTTCTAACTTGGTTCCATTCTCCCCATCACTTTCAGGTACACCAATCAAATGTAGATTTGGTCTTTTCACCTAGTTCCATATTTCTTAGTGGCTTTGTTCATTTCTTTCTACTCTTTTTTCTCTAATCTTGTCTTCTTGCTTTATTTCATTAATTTGATCTTCAATCACTGATATCCTTTCTTCCACTTGATCGAATCAGCTATTAAAGCTTGTGCATGCATCACAAAGTTCTCATTCTGTGGTTTTCAGCTCCATCAGGTCATTTAAGGTCTTCTCTACACTGTTTTTTCTGGTTAGTCATTCGTCTAACCTTTTTTCAAGGTTTTTAGATTCCTTGCGATGGGTTAGAACATGCTTCTTTAGCTCGGAGAGGTTTGTTATTACCAACCTTCTGAAGCCTACTTCTGTCAACTTGTCAAAGTCATTCTCCATCCAGTTTTGTTATGTTGCTGGTGAGGAGCTGCAATCCTTTGGAGGAGAAGAGGCACTCTAGTGTTGGGAATTTTCAGCTTTTCTGCTCTTGTTTACTCCCCATCTTTGTGGTTTTATCTACCTTTGGTCTTTGATGTTGGTGACCTACAGATGGGGTTTTGCTGTAGATGTCCTTTTTGTTGATGTTGATGCTACTCCTTTCTGTTAGTTAGTTTTCCTTCTAACAGTCAGGACCCTCAGCTGCAGGTATGTTGGAGTTTGCTGGAGGTCCACTCCAGACCCTGTTTGCCTGAGTATCACCAGTGGAGGCTGCAGAACAGCAAATATTGCTGCCTGATTCTTCCTCTGGAAGCTTCATCCCAGACGAGCACCCACCTGTATGAGGTGTCTGTCAGCCACTACTGGGAGGTCAGGCTACATGGGGGTCAGGGACCCACTTGAGGAAACAGTCTGTCTGTTCTCAGAGCTCAAACACCATGCTGGGAGAACCACAGCTCTCTTCAGAGCTGTCAGACAGAGACGTTTAAGTCTGCAGAAGTTGTCTGCTGCCTTTTGTTCAGCTATGCCCTGCCCACAGAGGTGGAGTCTATAGAGGCAGTAGGCCTTGTTGAGCTGCAGTGGGCTCCACCCAGTTCAAGCTTGCCGGCTGCTTTGTTTACCTACTCAAGCCTCAGCAATGGTATCCCCACCAGGCTTCAGTCTTGCAGGTCGATCTCAGACTGATGCACTAGCAGTGAGCAAGGCTCTGTGGGCATGGGACCCACCAAGTAAGGAACAGGAGGGAATCTCCTGATCTGCCAGTTGCTAAGACCATGGGAAAAGTGCAGTATTTGGGCAAAGTGTACCAGTTTTCCAGGTATAGCCTGTCACTGCTTCCCTTGGCTAGGAAAGGGAAATCTCCTGACCCCTTGTGCTTCCTGGGTGAGGCGATGCCCTGCCCTGCTTTGGCTCGCCTCCATGGGCTGCACCCACTGTCTAACCAGTCACAATGAAATTAACCAGTTGCCTCAGTTGGAAATGCAGAAATCACCCGTCTTCTGCATCAATCTTGCTGGGAGCTGCAGACTGGAGCTGTTCCTATTCAGCCATCTTGGAAGTGACCCCAAGTCTTTGCCTTTTTATTCAGAAATGAAAGCCCACCTCAGGGACATGTGCTTACTTACCACACTATATTACACAGCTGTCTTAGATTGTGATGAAGTCTGGGAATTTGTGTGTGTTGTTTGTAGCCTCTATAATAGAAAAAGTCAACAGAGAAAGCAGTTGGGATGGTTATTGAGTGAGCCAGTCCACAGCATCTGCCAACCTTGAATATACTACTTTTGTCAGTTTTTAAATGTAAATATAGGCTGGATGCAGTGGCTCACACCTATAATCTCAGCACTTTTGGAGGCCAAGGCAGGTGGATTGGTTGAGCCCAGGAGTTTGAAACCAGCCTGGGCAACATAGTAAGACCCCTTTTCCACAAAAAAATAAAAGAACTAGCTGGGTGTAGTGGTGCACACCTGTAGTTCTAGCTACACAGGAGGCTAAGGTGGAAGGATCACTTAAGCCTGGGAGGTAGAGGTTGCAGTGAGCTGAGATAGCACCAGCACCACTGCACTCCAGCCTGGGTGACAGACCTTGTCTCAAAAAAAAAAAAAAAAAACAAAAATGTAAATATAGTGACATAAGGACTATAGGGATACTGCCCAAGCATGGTGGCTCATGCCTGTAATCCCAACACTTTGGGAAGCTGAGACAGGAATGCTTGAGCCCAGGAGTTTGAGGCTGCAGTGAGCTATGATTGTACAACTGCACTGAAGCCTGGGCAACAGAGTAAGACCCTGTCTTTAAAAAAGAAAAGAAAAGGCCCTAGGGAAACAACATACCTGGGAGAAATTTCATCATAACCTGGTCTATCTAACACTCCATTTTCTGCTTATGTCATTCTGCCCAAGCCCCAAATCTCTCTGTTACTTTTTCTGAGGCTATGCTAATTGGTTAATACAGCAGCCTTTTTAAGTCTCAGAGTTTCATTCTAGTAGAAAAGAAGCAGCATTTAGTTTAAGCCTGGAGAGTAGAAAGACCACAAAATCCTCCCCAAAGTCCTGGCCTCCTCTTGCCTGATAGTCTCCAAAATAAATTTAATTTCTCTGCTGACCTGAAGTTCACATTCAACTGTTTACTGCCAAGGGTTTGAATTACTGCAAATATGGCCCTTGGGTTTATCCCAGTTGAATTAATAATCACAGCCCCTGCCACAATCTCTTGTTTGCCAATTACACTTATTCCAACATCCCTCCTGAACTTAAGACTCATGATTTCCAACTTCCTGCTGGACAAGAACACCTCAATACCCCACAGACAAATTAAACTCAGTATGTCAGGGTGATCTCATGATGCTCCCCCTTCAAACTCCTGTATTCCCCATCTCAGTAAATGGCACGACTATTGATCAAGTAATTTGAACTACAAATCTCAGAACTGTGCTCAAATTCTCTCTCTTTTTAATATCATAGATCCAATCAGCAAAATCCTGTCAATTCTACCACATATATATTTTCTAATCTGTTCCTCCTCCTCTAACCCAATTATCTTCTACCTGGACTATTAGCACCTTCAAGAAACGGAAACAGAGGGCTGGATGCCATGGTCACTGTAATCCTAGCACTTTGGGAGGCAAAGGCAGGATAATCTTTTGTTTTGTTTTGTTTCATTTTTGTTTTTGAGACAGGGTCTCACTCCATCATCCAGGCTGGAATGCAGTGAGCCTCCTGGGCTCAGGTGATTCTTCCATCTCAGCCTCCCAAGTGGCTGGAAATAAAGGCCATCAGACCTGGCTAATTTAAAAAAAAAAAAAAAAAAAATTTATAGACATGGTTTCACCATGTTGCTCAGGCTGGTCTCGAATCCTGAGCTCAAGTGATCCACCTGCCTCAGTCTCCCAAAATGCTGAGATTATAGGCATGAGGCACCACACCTGGCCAGCAGAATTACTTGAGGCCAGATGTTGAAGACCAGCCTGGGCAACATAGCAAGACTCCCTGTCTCAAAAAAAAAAAAAAAAAAAAAAAAAAGGTTTTTTTATATTAGCTGGACATGGTGTGCATCTGTGGTCTCAGCTACCCAGCTACTCAGGAAGCTGAGGCAGGAGGATTGCCTGAACCCAGGAGTTCAAGGTTGCTATGAGCTACAGTCACGCCACTGCACTCCAGCTTGGGAGACAGGGATGAGACTTCATCTCTTAACAAAAAAAAAAAGAAAAGAAACAGAAGCTCATGGGCTTGGCATAAAGAACAGGGAAAAGAGTGTCAGCAGATGAAGTCAGAGAGGCAGACTGGGTCCAGATCCTGGAAAGCTGTGTGAGCCACATTAAGGAGTGAGTTATTTTGTTTTGTTTCTTTAATAATGGTGAAGGTAAGACACTGCAGGGCTTGAAAATGAAAGGGTACTGACTTAATAAATTTGAACTAGTTCACCTTCCACATTGGCCCCATATCACTTTTGTAAAACACAGATCAAATGGTCTTTAAAACACATAGTACCCACAACCCCAATCTTGTCATGTGAAAAACATCAGAAAAATTCCAATAAAGGGGCATCCTACAAAATGCCTGGCCAGTACTTCTCAAAACTTTCAAGTTTATCAAAAAAAGAAAAAAAGTCTGAGAAACTGTCACAGCCAAGAGAAGCCAAAGGAGACGCGAAAAATGTAGGGTCCAGATAGAGTTCTGAAACAGAAAAAGAACATTAGGCAAAAACTAAGGAAATAATAAATGACGGACTTTAGTTAATAATAGTATATCAACAAAAGGCCAGACACAGTGGCTTATGCCTATAATTCCAACACTTTGGGAGGCCGAGGCAGGAGAATCACTTAAGCCCAGGAGTTCAAGACCAGCCTGGGCAACATAGTAAGACCCAGTCTCTATAAAAAATTTGAAAATTAGCTGGGTTTGGTAGTGCATACCTGTGGTCCCAGCTACTCAGGAGGCTGAGGTAGGAGGATTGCTTGGGCCAGAGAGGTCAAGGCTGCAGTGAACCATGATCATGCCACTGTGCTCCAGCCTACATGACAGAGTGAGACTCTGTCTTAAAAAACAACAACAACAAAAAGTGTATCAACATAGATTCATTAATTGTAACAAATGGATCATGCTAATGTAAGATATTAATAATAGGGGAAACTAGGAGGCTATGTGGGAACTCTCTATACTATTTGCTTAGTTTTTCTATATTTCCAAAACTACTCTAAAAAATAAAGTATATTAATTTTAAAAAACTCTACAGTAATCCCCTAGTTCCCAAAGGACAAAGGACAAACAGCATTTGCTTAGGACATTTTCCCAAGTGAATTTCTTACTCTCCTCATGCCTCCAAATTACACCTCAGTCACACTAAACATTTTACTTTTCCTTGGACATTCTAGACCCTTTTGTGCCTCTGAGCCTTTGCATATGCTGGTCCCTCTACCTGGAACGCCATACTTTGCCCTTCTCAGCTTAGCTAACATTTCAATTATTCAACTCAGTGCTTCCCCACCTCTCCCAGTTGACTTTCCCTGTGTCATCCTATAGCTCTTAAACATTCACACACTCTCTGCTCACAACAAACTCTAGAAGAGCAAGCTGCCCAGGTCAACCATCTCCCCTTTATTCCCAAGGTTCAAGCATCTAGTCAAACCATCTCCATCTTTTAAATTTTCCAGGCAGAAGCCAGATGAAAGGCCAGTATGGAACCTCCCGCCCCACAATGGCAGGAGATATATAACAAATTCTCAGGGTGGTTCTGTTTAATCCCTTCTCTCCTGACCTGAGGCGATAGGAAAAGCAGTCAGCCTTATTCCTCGGGGGTTGATGGAAATACAACTCACTGCACAACTTTTCCAGAGAAATCCTCTTTACAAATCCTCTCCTTTTTAATGCATTTGATACCTTTGATATAGGAGGGAAGTTTAATGAATTATGTTGTCAGTTTCAGGTGTCTACTCTGAGTACCTACAGATTGGGCACTTGCTTTCATCTGATATCTAGCATACTGTGCTGGATATGTCTGCATGCTTCAGTGTCCTTTCCCGCTCCTTTCTTTGTGTCTTCCTGTGCTACAGAGGCTGGAAGGTTAAAAACTTCAGATCCCATGCAGCTAGGATACTAGATTCAATTAAGTGCCCTCACATGAGATTTGGAAGGTATAACTGGGATGGAGGCCATCACCCTGCTGCCATTTTCTCCTGGCGGTTGAGATCATGGGCACCTGAGATGGGCAGTTGACCTCAGCTTTTCACTGACTCAATTGTGAAGAGGCAGCTATGATGGCCATGGCAGAGCCAACAGAAGAGGCACCAGTTTCACAGTCCCCAGACCACAGGCAGTGCATTCTTAAACACATTAGTTCTAGTGGCAGCCCCAACTCCAGCTACTCCAGCTCTTCCAAAGATTTTGAAAGCACCTAACTTCCTATATTAAATCTTTCTCTGCTTAAAATATCTATAGTAGTTTTTATATTTGTGTTAGTTTGCTAGAGATGCCATAACAAAATTCCACAGGCTGGGTGGCTAAAACATCAGAAATTTATTTTCTCATAGTTCTGGAGGCTAGAAGTCCAAGAATAAGGTGTCAGCAGATTTGGTTTTCCTGAGACCTCTCTCCTTGGCTTGCAGATGGTTGCCTTTTGGCTGTCCTCACATGGCCTTTCCCTGTGTGGGTGCATTCTTGTCATCTCTCTGTATGTCCTAATCTCCTCTTCTTATAAGGATCCCAGTCACATTGGATTAGGGCCTATCCTAATGACCTCATTTTAACTAAATTTCCTCTTTAAAGGCCTATCAAGATTTTTGTTTTTGTTTGTTTGTTTGTTTAGAGAAAGGATCTCACTCTGTCGCCTCAGCTAGAGTGCAGTAGCATGATCATAGCTCACTGCAGCCTCCAGCTCATGGGCTTGAGTGATCCTCCCACCTCAGCCTCTGTATTAGTCCATTTTGACACTGCTATAAAGAACTGCCTGGGCCGGCCGGGCGCGGTGGCTCAAGCCTGTAATCCCAGCACTTTGGGAGGCCGAGACGGGCGGATCACGAGGTCAGGAGATCGAGACCATCCTGGCTAACACGGTGAAACCCCGTCTCTACTAAAAAATACAAAAAACTAGCCGGGCGAAGTGGCGGGCGCCTGTGGTCCCAGCTACTCGGGAGGCTGAGGCAGGAGAATGGCGTAAACCCGGGAGGCGGAGCTTGCAGTGAGCTGAGATCCGGCCACCGCACTCCAGCCTGGGCGACAGAGCCAGACTCAGTCTCAAAAAAAAAAAAAAAAAAAAAAGAACTGCCTGGGCCAGATAAGGTGGCTCATGCCTGTAATACCAGCACTTTGGGAGGCCAAGGCAGGCAGATCACGAGGTCAGGAGATCAAGACCATCCTGGCTAACACGCTGAAACCCCATTTATACTAAAAATACAAAAAAAATTAACTGGCCAGGTGCGGTGGCTCATGCCTGTAATCCCAGCACTTTGGGAGGCCAAGGCAGGCGGATCATGAGGTCAGGAGATCAAGACCATCCTGGCTAACATGGTGAAAGCCCGTCTCTACTAAATATACCAAAAAAAAAAAAATTAGCCGGGCGAGGTGGTGGGTGCCTGTAGTCCCAGCAACTCGGGAGGCTGAGGCAGGAGAATGGCATGAACCCAGGAGGCAGAGTTTGCAGTGAGCCAAGATGGCGCCACTGTACTCCAGTTGGGGCAACAGAGCAAGACTCCATCTGAAAAAGAAAAAAAAAAAACAAAAAACAACTGCAACTGCTTGAGACAGGGTAATTTATAAACAAAGGAGGTTTAATTGAATCACAGTTCCACATGGCTGGGGAGGCTTTAGGAAACTTATAATCATGGTGGGAGGAGAAGCAAGCATGTCTTACATGCCAGCAGGCGAGAGAGAGCATGTGTCAGTGCAGGAAAAGCTACCATTTATAAAACTATCAGATCTCATGAGAATTCACTCACTACCATGAGACCAGCATGGAGGAAACTGTCCCCATAATCCAATCACTTCCCACCAGGTCTCTCCCTAAACACCTGAGGATTACAATTCAAGATGAAATTTGAGTGGGGACACAAAGCCTAACCATATCAGCCTCCCAAGTAGCTGGGGTTTTAGGCATATGCCACCACACCCACTAGGGGCCCTATCACATTCTAAGATGTTGGGAGTTAAGGTTTCAACATACGAATTTGGGGATTGATGTGGTTTGGCTCTGTATTCCTACCCAAATCTCATCTCAAATTGTAACCCCCACGTGTTGGGGCAGGGACCTGATAGGAGTGATTGGATCATGGGGGCAGTTTCTCCCATGCTGTTCTTGTGATAGTGAATTCTCATAAGGTCTGGTGGTTTAAAAGTGTTTGTCAATTTCCCCCACCCTCCATCTAATGCCACCATGTAAGATGTGCCTGCTTCCCTTTCCTCTATGACTGTAAGTTTCCTGAGGCCTCCCCAGTCATACAGAACTGTGAGTCAATTAAACCTTCTTTTCTTTATAAATTACCTAGTCTCAGATAGTTCTTTATAGCAGTGTGAAAATGGACTAATACAGGGAGACACAATTCAGTCCATGCCAATAGCTTTTCCTGAAGGCTGACTGATACACATATCTCTACTTTAACATCTTTAACAAATGAATGAATGAATGAACACGTGTGGTAGAGCTTCACAGCAAAAGTCCTTTCCCTAGTCACTTTCTTCTCTTCATAGAGGTTGCTGGAGTTCCCTTTCAATCTCCCTTCCCTACGATCATTTTTTTTCTCCTGCAGTTCTTATGGAAGGTAAAAGAGATTAACTATTAGGATATTAATTAACTATTGCTGCTTAGCCATATTACCACAAGTTTAACTGCTTAAAAGAGCCCAAATTTATTATCTCGGTTTCTGTGGTTCAGGAGTACAGGTTTGACTTAGCTGGATTTTCTGCTTAGGGTCTCACAAGGTTGTAATCAAGGTGTCAGCCAAGGCTGTGATCTCATCTGAGGTTGGTCTAGGGAAACATCTGCTCCAAACTCACTCAGAATTCAATTGGCAGAATTCTGTTTCCTGTGGTTGCATTAATAAGACTCAGGGCTTCAGTCTCATGGTGCTTGTCAACCAGTGGCCACCTTCAACTCTTAGAGGCTGCCCACAGTTCTTTGGCATGTGGGGCTCCCAACATAGCCATCTGCTTCCTCCAAGCCGAGACAGCAGTTCAGTAAGACAGCACTAATATTCATATCATATGCAACATAATCAACAATCACATGTAATTCATCACCTTTACTATATTCTGCTAGGTAGAAAAGGTACAGGCCATATCCACACTCAAGGAGAGGGGATTATACCAAGGTATGAATTCCAGAGGTGAGGTTTCATGAAGGTCACCTTAAGAGTCTTTCTGCTTCTTCATGGTTCCTGTTTTTTGGCCTTTTCCTCTTTCTCCCTCTGTCAGGGTTCCTGTGGTCAGGACCACATGGCCTACCTGATGGCCATGGAAAAAAGGAAGGGGAAGCCGGCCCTCACCAAAAGTAAGTGCCTCTTCTATCACACACTGCCCAAGCAGGAGCTGCCTAAAGGCAGAGGGCCCATCAATTTTCTTATCCTAGGTCCAAGAGTGGCAGAAGAACTTTGGTTGTGATGAGAGCCTCAGCTGCCTGAACATCTCTTGGCTGCTGCTCCAAGTTCCAGCGAGCCTCACAAGAGAGAAAATTATAGTTCTTTGTATTTAATCAAGGCCCCAGAGCACATGGCATACTCCCCTGTAGTAGACCCTAACACAGAGAGCCTTGTTCCAACACTATAAATGTGCTTATTTTGTGACCTCTATCAGATTCCAAGTCTCTGGAGGGCCAGGCCCTTACCAGTTTTTCTTTTTAATTCCTCAATGTTCTGATGCAAGGTCTGACATATGGTGGGTATTTAATACACATTAGGAAGAATGGATTAGGCTGGGCATGATAGCTCATACCTATAATCCCAGCACTTTGGGAGGCCAAGGTGGGAGGATTGCTTGAGCTCAGGAGTTTGAGATCAGCCTGAGCAATGTAGTAAGACACTATTTCTACAAAAAGTACAAAAATTAGATGGCTGTAGTGGCACCCACTGGAGTCCCAGCTACTCGGAGGCTGAGGTGGGAAGATCACTTGAGTCCAGGAGGTCAAGGCTGCAGTGAGTCATGTTAGCACCACTGCACTCCAGCCAGGCAACATAGCAAGACCCTATCTAGAAAAAAAAAAAAGGAAGAATAGATTAACTCCATAATTTGAAAATAAATGATTCTTATGTCAGAATCTAATGAATGTAAACAGATAATGTGTTAAACACTTAGAAGAGACTAAGGTTCATGCAATAAAATTATACTGAACAATAGGAAGGTAGCCAAAATAGATGAAGTCAAAAAATGAAAAAAATAGATTAAATTTTAAAAATGCACATGATTATGTTTTTTGTAAAAAAAATTATAATTTTGGGTATTGATAATGATGATAGTTGGTATACTGTATATTATCAATCATAGTTGACATTTTATTTTCCTGTAATGTGTGACATTTTCACTTAAAACAATAAAAAGGAATATAAAGAGCACTGAGAGCCCAAGTGGTTCATCAGTGAATCACGCCTCATTTCCTTCTTTTAAATATGTGTTTATTATGCTGATGATTCACAGAATTCAGTTTAATTCCACAAACTTTTATTGAGAGCCTATTACGTGCAAGATACTGGGCCAGGGCCAGGCCGCCAGGGTAGAAATGCTAGAGTCAGTGTAACTTGATTTCATAAAGAAAATACACAATGCATCTCATGATCCAATGATGGATAAGGTGGAGAGGGAAAGTGGTATAAAAGTACCATGAGACCAGGCATGGTGGCTTACATCTGTAATCCCAGCACTTTGGGAGGTCAAGGCAGGTGGTTCACTTGAACCCAGTTGTTCAAGACCAGCCTGGACAATATGGTGAAACCCCATCTCTACTAAAAGTACAAAAATTATCCAGGCATGGTAGAGTGTGTCTGTAGTCCTAGCTACTCAGGAAGCTGAGGTGGGAGGATCACCTGAGCCCTGAAAGTTGAGGCTACAGTAAGCCAAGGTCATGCCACTGCACTCCAACCTCGGCAACAGAGTGAGACTCTGCCTCAAAAAAAATATAAATAAAAATAAATATATATGTGTGTGTGTGTGTGTGTGTGTATATATATATACCGTGAGATGGTTTGGCCACTGACCAAATAGCTATACACACACTCACTCCATCCTCACTCCATCACCCAGGCTGGAACAAGGGCAGTGGAGTGATCATGGCTCACTGTAGCCTCAAGCTCCTGGGCTCAAGCAATCCTCCTACCTCAGCCTCCCAAGTAGCTGGGACTACAAGCACATATCACCAGACCCAACTGATTTTATTTTTAATTTTTTGGCAGAGATGGGGGTCTCACTTTGTTTCTCAGGCTGGTCTTAAACTCCTGGCTTCAAGTACTGGGGTTACAGGCATGAACCACTGCACCTGGCCCTAGTCAATATTTTTATACATGTCTTAAATGATGAAGAAGGTAAGCATAAAGTTTAGAGTAATAGCTAATAGACAAAATAAGCGAGATGCAAAATATCTGACCAGCATGACTTTCAAGAAGAATCATTGTAAAGTTCTGTATTTGGTTCAAAGAAAATCAACAACACAAATTCATAGGGATTCCTGACTTGGCAGCAGTTCATGTAAAAAACAACTGGGCTTTTAATGGACCATGGATTCATTATGAGGCATTATTGGAATGTGACTGATAAAAACAAGACTAGGGCAATTCTTTACCACAGCCATAAATCTAGTGTCCCGATAAGAGGGTGGCAGCTCAATCCTGTTCTGGTCAGACCACACTGGAGTTCTATTTTCATTTCTAAGCATCCATTTCACAGTTGGAACATGGCACCCCTTGACCCACTTTTGTGAAGTAATGTTTTCTCACACTCCTTTTCCATCCTGTGTTCTAGCATACTCTGAAGCGCAGTATGCTAAACTAGGAAAAATGAGCTCTACTCTTGTAATATAGCACAATTGCAAAGCAGTAATGTCATGTGAATCAAGTTCCTTCAGATTTCAGTCATGTCAGCTTTTTGTTAACTTTTTCTTTTATTGCAATCTCCTCTCCCTGGTGACTTGGGCTAAATCTGGGGATAATAAAATGACCGAAATCTGACTTACAGCCACTATGTGTACTCCAAATGATTCCTCCTTTCTATTAGTCATAACATAACCCTTCGTCCTTGAACCAGGCTGCTCTGCCTAGTTTCCTGTTCTTCATGCAAAAACTCCAAGAAACCAGTTTTGCCAACCTTCGATAGGAGTCTAAAGCTACCATTTAGTCTGAAAACTGAGATCTGTGCTATACTTGGATGCAAAGTCATCAGAATTAGCTTACACAAGTTCCCCTTTCTCCCTCTGGCATATACTTCCATTCCTTTGCCATCCCAGCTTTAACTTCCCTTTCTTCTTCAGCCCTAATGAGAACTGGGAGTGAGAAAAAATGTAAGGAAGAGAGGAGGAAAAAGAAGAAAGAGAGGAGAGATTAATCTCAATCCCAAAGATAGGTAGGACCTTTTGTTATTGCACCAGCAAATCATGGCTCTCTCCTTTCTTCCCTCTTTGTCTCCCAACCCTCTTCAACATGTATACTTGCCAAGGGCTAGGGAAACCCCAGGTTATGAGATCTACTCCCTCTAAAGGGACTGATCTTAAAATTAAAGCCAGTCCAGAGGGTCCACCTTTCCAGCCTAGGCAAGACATTCAAGACTCAAACCAGGTTAAGGTCTTGCTGGAGTCTACACATGCCCTCTTCTTCCCTATCCAACAAAGGCCTGAGAAACGATGGTCTCCTCCATTAATGCCGTTGGATTGGACAGGCAGGGATCATATATAAATTCTGTGCCAAATACTATGATTTTTTTTTCTTGTTTCAGCATGAGACAGATACTGTGAATGCTATATCTCATTTAATACCCATAGTAAATGCTGTGCTATAATGTATTAATTAAGATGACTTCCATTAAAAGGAGCAGAAAGCTCAACTCACTATGGGATACTAAGTGAAGGGGATGACTGGTTTACACAATAGAAGTATAACAGGATTGAGGATGGGTCCGTTTAGGAGTTCAACAACTTTGTCAGGGAGTTCTATTTTCCATCACTCCACTCTGCCATCCACAGTGACAGCTTCCATCTAGGGCTTGCCCCTGTTTTAGTCTCAGAGTGGCTTTATATTGCTACTGAGACTGCATATGTCGTGCATTCTTATCTAGCAGGAGAAAGGGAACTTGTTTTTCTGGAAATAAGCCAGTGAACTTATGCAAACTCATCAGCCTGAATTGCTAGTGAGACCACATATGTCTCCCATTCTTATCTAGCAGGAAAAAGGAAACTAGTTTTTCTGGAAATAAGCCAGTAAACTTATGCAAGCTCATTGGCCTGAATTAGGCCAGCACCCATCACTGGGTCCTATAATAGTGGCCTTAAAATGGAATTGCACTAGGCCCGAGTCTTCAGGAGTGGAATGGTCTATTGGGGGAGATGTGGATACCCTAACAAAAGTCATGGTAGTTACCAAGAGAAGAATAGGTGCTGGGGAGGCAACTCCAAGGCTCTCTTAGCTACATATTATCCCATTTTTCAGAGGAGAAACTGAAGCTTGAAGATGCTGCTCTGTGTAATGATAGAGCCAGGATTCTCACCCTTCCCTACACCAGGATATCTTGAAGAAACAAACAAAAGAAAAGCTGGAATGGTCATCCCTTCGCTTTCAGCCTAAAACATGTAGATAGGAAAGAGACGCAGGGATTTCATGAGACTGGGAAAATCTCAGCCACTGTGCACCCAGGAGCCACTGAATCTACCTATTCCACAAAGCTGCAGTAGCTTTGTACCTTCACATCACCTGGGACTATGCCTAGCTCAGCAATTATTTGTAAACTGAAGAGCAGAGACTACAAATGTATTGCCCATAATGATGAGTTCTAGAGCACTGCTTTCCAAGCCCATTCTGGGTTAAATCAGAGGTGTGGGCTAGCCTGGGAACCTTGCCACAGTGCATAACATTGCTCCTCCTGGGGAATGTCTTCCAAGTTCCAAAGGACAGATTTGCAAATAGACTTCTGGAGTATAGCCCCATCCACTGCTGGGAACTGCCTTTGTTTGACTTGTTTATTCAGGAGAGCTGCTCTGGACTTTCACCCAGCCGCTGCCTGGCAGGAGGTGACCTGGCCTTAGCCAACAGTGGGTGGGGACAGCAGGAGAGCAGCTTCTGCTCAGTGCTAACTGGACAGGAAGTTATACCATAGGAAGGGGGAAGGGCAGAGTATTCAAAGGCCGTAAGACAGCTGGTCTTTGACAAGGGACCTCATTTAAGGAGCATGAGTCTCCCTGTCTCACTTCTACCTGATGGAAGAGGGAGACAAAATTAGCTCACATGACTTGAAAGGCTTTTGCAATTTTTGAGGGCCACTGAGTATAAATTTTTCAAAAAGCAGCTGTCGGAGTTTGTTCCTGCTGAGGTCTCTCACAAGGCAGCGTCAGGTTTGAGTGTCATGGTCTGCCATGGCCACACTGGCCTTGAGGGGTTTCTGTGGCCTATTTTGAGTGATTTTACTGTTCATGGTCCTGGCAAACATATCCATTTTTCTGACAATATTTATAGTCTGATGTAAGTGTGAACCAGATAATGACCTTTCAAGTCATGGCACAATGTTCTGTTTAAAGTTTTCATTTTTTGCTCAGAACATCTGCAAGATCCTTTGACTCTTCTGCATGGCCTCTTGGAGATTTTCCTAACTTTCTGACCACTTGTGGGGATAGAGGGTTGAATGATGGGCAGAACTTTCACGTGTCTTGGGTAATGTAAGCATCTGAGCCTACAGAGAACACTCCTTTTGCTTCTGAAGCTCTTGCAGCCTGTTCTGAGATATGTAATGCTGACCAGCTCATCTCAGGCATTTCTTTCTCTCTGGACATTATAGGATCATCCTCAAAACACGTGTGAGGGCACATACATCATCAGCTTCCCCCAGTGAATAGTTACTAGGACTTGGATAACATTTCAAGCTTGACATGGCTAAAACAATACCATATCTGCAGTTAACTTTAGGTGACTCACCAGAAGAGCTATTTTAAACAGAATTTGTAGCTACTAACATTACGTTTGTTCTAGGGAAAACAGACTGAAAGGACAAAAGGCTAATGCAATATTTTTGAAATGCTCTTTTTAAGCTCAATGAAGTCCTGCTGTATTTTCTTGACAGCATCCTAGTTACCAGGCATAACAGGAGGGGCAATAACTGGTATCTAAAATACTCAAGAAACAAGCATGTCTTGACACCATCCAGCAGGAGTATATGTTCATCAGAAGACAGGTTTGTAGAAATAGTGATGGCCATGTTCATGTAGTCACCAGGGATTCTAATATATTCCCCTGCAAAATAATATTGGTCAGGCAAGAGCTTTGGTAGCCTTGTGAAGGATATGGTTTACCAGTCACCTGGCCTGCCTTAAGGTCATCTTCAGTTCTCCTGGCAATTACTGTACTCTCTTCTCTACCCTGGAGTGCAGACAAAGTTCTGTATTTAGTTCAAAGAAAATCAACAACACAAATTCATAGGGATTCCTGACAGAGCCAGAAGGTCAGAGTTAGAAGCAGACTGGGGCTTCTAGCTCTGACCTTTCTGTCAGGCCTGTAAGCCCAAGCTAAGCCATCATATCCCCAGTAACCTGCACGTATACATCCAGATGGCCTGAAGCAACTGAAGATCCATAGATAGCTTAGCTTGATGACATTCCACCATTGTGATTTGTTTCTGCCCCACCCTAACTGATCAACGTTCTTTATAATCTCCCCCACCCTTAAGAGGTTTCTTTGTAATTCTCCCCACCCTTGAGAATGTACTTTGTGAGATCAACCCCCTACCGCCAAAACATTGCTCTTAACTCCACCACCTATCCCAAAACCTGTAAGAACTCATGATAATCCCATCATCTTTGCTGACTCCTTTCTCGGGCTCAGCCCACCTGCACCCAGGTAAAATAAACAGCCATGTTGCTCACACAAAGCCTGTTTGGTGATCTCTTCATATAGATGCATGAAACACTTTCAGCTGAGACAAGATTTCTAAAGGGAGAAGAATGAACAGATGCGAGGAATGGGGTGCTCTCATGCTACTCAAATGAAGCACAGAGGTAAACACCAACCTCATTATTCTCCTGAGAAGTTGCTTCTTTACCTGGGGTGGGCGGCCCGGGGGCAGGCAGAACCTTCAAGGCCTGAGAACTGTCAAGAGACTCTCTAGGAGGCAAGGAGAAGCTGAAACCACTATCCCAACCCAGTTCTCCTGAGTTTTCCTTCCTGCTTCGGGTTTCCCACTTCATTTCCCATTGTCGTGGCATCATGTTAGCCCCTACCTCTGAGGAGATACTGATGTTTCTTTAGTGTTACACAAACTCCTTCTCTGAACTCTTATTCACATAGCTGAGATAGGCTGGAACTTTTCCAAAGCCTTTACAAAATTCTAAGGGAGAACAACGGGAACATAAACAAGAAAATACATGAAGCATAAACATGGTCAAGCTTGTGCAATACATTAACAATCATAATATTTAGGGAATGAGACAAGGAAGAGAGAAATGTTGTACATAATAACCTTGTTTGATAATTTTTAGGAACTGTATATACTTTATAAGTAACACACATATATTTTGACATATACAGTATTAATTTTGGTCCTACCATAGCATTCTAGCTCCCATGGTTCACTCCACTTACAGATTTTCCACCTGATTAACTCTGAGACTCTTCCTTCTGTTCCTGTCTATCTCCATCCCTCCCCAACAGGTCTCACGAACCTTCTGGGAAGAACAACGGGTGATAAGTTCGATCATTCAGTCAATAAATGTGCCAGCTATAATGCCAGACACAGTGATAAGCCATCACTTACCTTCAATGCTTACGGGTAACACTTGAATGCCTTTTCTCTTTGATAGGAGAAAAGACCAAGGGTCATTTCCTTAACACTTCTTTCTGTGTCCATCTAAAAAGTCACTTAGAATTACATGAAAACACACTTAATAGACTCAGTAATCTCTGCCAAGAAAAAGATCTTGGTTGAAAGAATTCTCAGCTACAACAATGACCGCAATCAAAAGGAACTCATTTACATACAAATGGATCTTCCCAAAGAAGGCAAAAAGGAAAATCCCACTTTCTGATTTGGAGCAGCAACGAGCTACTAATACAGTCAAGGCAAGGCAGCCTCTGTCCTCTGGATGCCTCCAATAAGACGACTAAGGGCTTTATCAAGCCCATCTAAGCTTATAACTATATTAACTCTCCAGTGCTCTTTATTTGAGCTCCAAGAAGCCACTGTTTTTCCTCATCCCTCTCATCATCTAATCTGAGTCCAAGTATTCTCATGTGGGTGTGACTCAAATGGAGCTAGCCTTTACTTTCCTGGGGACCCCTCTTCCTTAATCTGCCTCAGTTTCCTCAAGGAAGACAAAGATGAAACATTTGGAGACACCACAAATGAACCTCATCACAAATGAACCTCAAGCTGAGAAGAGCACTTCTGAGAGGCACTTCCAATACCACCCACTGACACCCAGCGGAGAACAGTCTGTGCTTGGGGAATTTACCTGCTGTTACAGTTTTCAGACATCCTTGGCCCATAAGGAAAAGACACTCAAACCTATAAGCCTCCTGGGCTTTGCTCTGGAGCCTCACTGGTCAGAGCCCTGCATGAACTCCCTTGGAAAGTCGTCTGGGATCAAGGAGTCTGCCCTTGAGTCTCAGCAAGGGATGGGGCAGGCAGGACTTAGTGGAATGAAAGACAGAAGCCACCCATGTGGCCCAACAGTTCATCCTAGGAAATGACAGTCCAGTTGGTACACAATGATATAAACACATATTCCAAAATCCCCCAAATTCACCACTAAGGCACTTGGCTAAGATAAACCAATATACAATCAACCTAGAATCGGTTCAAAAATGTATTCCTAAAGAAACAGCAGGTGGCAGCAAAGTTTTACATTTTTTTTACCCTTTCGTCTGGAATGAAAACAAAGTGTCAAGCAATAATCTCCTCATCTCTGAGTCAACCAATTGGCCCAGAAACGGGCATATTGCCATCTTGTAACGTGAAGAGTATAGCATCTTCTTAAGTGGGCTCTGTGCATTTTGACAAGACAATACAATATCACCCGCCACCCCCAGGCCAGAGGCCTGCCTGGTTCTGTAGGCCAAGTAGGAAAATGACTGCCCCAGAATGACCAGATCACAGAGGCTGTGGCCCTGAGTTTCATATTCATTTTCCCAATATCAAGGTGTTGCTCACTTACAGTGTGGAAGCCCTCCAAGAAAACCGAGTATGATTAAGTGGAAGTATGCCTAGGAACTGAATATACACCTCACAGCATTTTCACCATCTATTATGATACAATCTATGGCAGAAATGTGGGGGCAAAAAAAAGTGGATGAGAAAAGGGCAGTTAATAAAATCTGGTTTCTGGTGTACTTAGGGATTTAGAGATCTCTGAAAACTGCATCGCCACCCCACAGCTGCTGCAGCTTGGGCTCAGCAGCAGGCCATGCCAAGACCACTGTCTGCTTTGGCCTCAAATACCTTCCTTGACTTAGTATTGTGCTTGGCTCCCAGCTTCCAAGTTGTAGCTGGAAAGTTTCCATTGTCACAGTGCAGCACCAGAGTTTGGAACCCAAGTTTTTGCTGAATTGTTTTGCAGAGCAAATCCAGTTTTGCCTTTAAGAAGTGACTGGTCAGCCGGGCGCCGTGGCTCACACCTGTAATCCCAGCACTTTGGGAGGCCGAAGCGGGTAGATCACGAGGTCAGGAGATTGAGACCATCCTGGCTAACATGGTGAAACCCTGTCTCTACTAAAAATACAAAAAATTAGCCGGGCGTGGTGGCGGGCGCCTGTAGTCCCAGCTACTTGGGAGGCTGAGGCAGGAGAATGGTGTGAACCTGGGAAGCGGAGCTTGCAGTGAGCCGAGATTGCGCCACTGCACTCCAGCCTGGGCGACAGAGCAAGACTCCATCTCAAAAAAAAAAAAAAGAAAAGAAGTGACTGGTCAGTTTGTTCCATCCCAAAATGGTGATTCAGAACTCTCTCAGACATATCTTAGACTGAGATACTTATTTCTTTTTTCCCTTAGATTAGAGAAGGGGGATTTCCTTATGTTGCCTAGGCTGGTCTTGAACCCCTGACCTCAAGCAAGACTCCTGCCTCCGCCTCCCAAAATACTGGGATTACAGGCGTGAGCCGCCTCACCCACGCTGAGATGCTTAATTCCCATCCAAGAGGAAACTTTCTTATCATTTAAAGTAGAAATGGAAGGATGGAGGAAGGTGGGGGTAGGGCTGGAGGATTTTTAATTGTTGCTATTTTTTTTAAATATAAAACTTGTTCAGGAAAAAGATACAGTTAAGGACCTTGTTTCCAGGATCCCAAACAGATTTTGCAAACATACATTTGTGGGTTTTCTTTTTGGAAGTAGAGATGACAGAAAGTGAGTAGCTTTAACTCTGTAGCAGCACAACTCCTGGTGACCAAAGAGAACATTCCTGAAAGATCCGGTAGAGGTAGAAGACGTTCATTTATTTACATGACATGTAGCCTCAGCCCCAAACATGTTTTTTGTTTTCTTTTTCTGCAGAAAATAAGATTTTGTTTTGACAACTTAAGGACAAACTTCACAGCTCTCAGCCCAGAAAGGGTCATTTAAGATTATCTAATAAGAAAAACATTGTATAATTCCTTTGAATGTAATAAACATCTTTTGGGGCAACTTGCAGCAAATGTTCCAAATTTCACATCAATATCTAATTCCCCCTCTGTGTGTATGTTCTACACTCCACTAAAATGATGTTAAAACATTTAATGCAGAGAATTGACAGCACCAGGAAAATATTTGGGCTGTCTGGAGTTGCCATTATTGGCTTTAATTATGACCTACTGGCTCTTGGGTCCTAAAGCAGCCAGAAAATGAGATATGTGTGCCAAAATATTCATTAGAATTCCCTTCTCAGTCATTGTACAGAAAGAACAAGTTTCCTTCTGGCTCCCATCTTCAGTATTTTAAGTGGAGTTATTAATATGCCAGATTTTTTAAAGGATCAGTCAGTAAACAAAATTATGTGCATACCTTGTATTTTGCATTTTAAAAATCTTAAAAAGGTCAAATGTCCCCTTTGCTCTCATTGTATTACTGCGAAGAAAGAATTGTTTTTGCAGCCATGGAGTTAACCGGTACTCTCCACCCAGGCCTCCTTGTCCAAGCCCTGCTCTGGTGAACTGACTTGATCCTATACACTTTGGAACTGAAAGTACTGATGAAACACAACTTGAGTCTCCCAAGGAACTAGTCAGAAAGATGGTTTTATTTCTCCCGCTTTTCGGTGTTCATTTCTCCGTGAATATAAGACCTCAGAAGGCTGGAGTCATAGAGGAGGAATCTTGGAGATCCTTGATGCCAGGTCCTCATTTTAGAGATGATTAATCTAAGGAGAAATGGTATATTCACTGCTTTACCTTTGTGTTCTGGCATTGAGAAAGAGCAGGTGCTTTTTTCTCTTTTTCTTTTTTTTAAAACCACAGCATCCTTAGTCGTTACTCTTAAACAGAGTTGCCATTTAATGAGCTTATACTACACTGCCAGGCAGGGGTTGTTGCTTTCATCCATGTTATATCATTCATCCTCACAGCAAGCCTATAAGGTAAATATTGTTATCCCCATTTTATAGCTAATGAAACTAAGACTTGGGTTAAGAGATAATTACAGGGCTAGGAGGAGGGAGAGTCTGTGTAAACTCAAGGTTGTCTAACTTCAAAGCCTATGTCCTCTACTATACCATTTCCCTGCCCCCATCCTGCCTGCCAAATGAAACAAGGCCAGACTAGAAATCAGTTGACATATCTTGGGCTCTCACATTGCTTTAATTTTTCAAGTAGTGAGGTGAAGAAAGAGTCCTCCATAGTGATAAAGTGGAGAGAGATGCCTGTGCCCAAGCAGTCTTCACTTACCAGAATGTGCAAAGAGATAAACAGGGACCATATAGATGCAACTCTCACCTATTATCTATTTGTCAGGTTTAACATGACAGTTCACCCTGAAAGCTTTTGAAAGATTTCCCAGTTTTTAATAAAAGTTGGCTGATTTGGTCCTGACAATTTGTCTTTCATTTAATAGAAAATTGGAAGGGCAATTTGGGTCAGATGCTTATTTTGGGAAAAAATAAATTGGAGTTTTGTTTTCTCTGTGTGTGTGTGCCTGTGTGTGTGTGTGTGTGTGTGCCTGTGTGTGTGCTCAAGGTCATACAGGGCTAAGAGAGCAGATGTGGTATGAATTAAGGAAGTTTATCTGATGGTTGTCTACAGTGGCACAGATGATAGGGATATTGCCTGGAAATGCTTGTGTTTTCCATGGAAACATGGTTTGGGAAAGAAACTCTGATGTTTTAGAAAAACTAACAAAGTTAAGATAAAGTTGGAATGTTATGTGTTAAATTTAAGAGCATGAGATGAAGACATCTGGGCAAACATCTAAGTTTGCTAACCTAGGTGCCAGTGAAAACTGTAAACTGAAAATTTCTTTCTCTTGAAGAGAAAATTCATATACCTGGGTTAGTTATAAATAACCTGCCTGGTCTCTGCTCCCACAGTTCCCTCTCTGAAAATGAAGTTACTGGAACCCTTTGCAAATAGGTACTTGCCTGATCAGTAAGACTTAAAGGACATCACCTCCACAGTGGGTTGTTTGAGTGTCAAATCACCCTAGCCACTGATATCCTCCTAATCTAAATGAACATCATTTTTTATCAGGACCACTGCAATGGCAGGCTACTCAGTGTCTAGAATAGGGCCCTGCATGGAGCAGATTGTTGATGTAAAACATCATTGACTGAATGAATAAATGAAATCCTGTTTGCCCTAACTCAGTTACCCTGTCCTGATTCCCTAACTCTTGTTGCGTGTCTGGTGCTGAAATCCAGCCACAATACCATGTTTCTAGGCCTGTCGCCCTGTGCTGTTCTCACCAATCCCTTTGACAGAAGTACATTCATTTGTAAGGACCATCATAACAAAATACCACAGACTATGTGGCTTAAACAGCAGAAATTTATTTTCCCACACTTCTGGAAGCTGGAAATCCTTTTCTGCCTATTAAAGTCACGTGGGAGAAGCTTTAAAAAAAAAAACCGATACCGAGCCTTATCCCTAACCAATTGAACTGGATTGTCTGTGGGTGGGGCCTAATGTCATTGTGTGATTGTGAGTAATATTTTATCTTTGTGAAGCCACTTAACTTTGTTCGGCCTACACATTGTCCCCATACAGCTATTTCAAAAATGCACCCTGGTGGTACTAACAGACTGAGAACAAGATTGAGGGTTGTATCTAGTCAAACAGCCAGAAATAGAAGGGTTAACTGCAGCCAGCGGGGCAGCTGTTTGGAGAGAAGACAAGCTGCAGGTGATGGGGTCAAGGAGTCAGCGGGTTTGGTTTCTTTGGGAACCTCTCTAGTTGGCTGGCACGTGGATGCCTCCTCTCTGTGTCCTCCTGTAGTCTTCTTATAAAAACACAAGTCATATTAGATTGAGGACCACACATATGACCTTATTTTTCCTTAATGTCCTCTTTAAAGGCCCTATCTCCAAATACAGTCACATTCTGAGGTACAGAGGGTTAGGAGTTTAGCATATGAATTTGGCGTATGGGGGTGGGGAACACAATCAAGCCCATCATAAGGAATAATTCCAGTCCTGTCTGCTGCCTCTGGCTGGACCTCTCTGGGGCCTGCCTATAGTTTGCTTCTAAAATGCATGCTGCTGTTCTCCCTGACATGCCTGATGCCCTGTCATTTCCTGCTGTTCCTCCTTGATGCCAACACCCTGCAGCACAACCACCTGTTGTCTGTTACCCAGCCCTTGGCTGGGGCTGGCCTCCTTCCCATCACCTGCAGCTTGTCTTCTCTCCAAACACCTGCCCCACTGGCTGCAGTTAACCCTTCTATTTCTGGCTGTTTGACTAGATACAACCCTCAATCTAGAACAAACAAATAAATAAATAAACTCTTGTTCTCAGTCTGTTAGTACCACCAGGGTGCATTTTTGAAGGAGCTGTATGGGGACAATGTGTGGGCCGAACAAAGTTAAGTGGCTTCACAAAGATAAAATGTCACTCACAATCACACAATGACCTTAGGCCCCACCCACAGACAATCCAGTTCAATTGGTTAGGGATAAGGCTCGGTATCGGGTTTTTTTTAAAGCTTCTCCCACGTGACTTTAATAGGCAGAAAAGGTTAAGGATCACTGCTTTATCTGGTGGAACAAACCTATTAAATTGAGACAAAAGGTTACCAACTAGCTGAACATAGGAGCAAAACAAGGCTGGGGGATCCCCTTCCATCTGTGACTTGTGAATGTAGTAGAGTACGCCTCCCCAGAGTCCAGTCCCTACCAAACACAGGGGTGGGTGACTCTTCCTTCAGCTCTAGCACCCCTTTGGTGTTAAGTGCTCTGCCCTTTGGTCTCAGAAGTTGGGGGTGGCTTATTAGTGTCCTCTGCCATGTAGGGCAATGTGGGTAAGGTTCAGCAATGACTCTAGACATAGGCAGGTATCATGTCTGCTGGGCCATCTGATCATGACTTGCAGGCTGTTACTGATGAAAGATCTCCGGCAGTAGTAAAAAGGGCAGCTAACATGGCTCTTTGGCTCAGGCAACAGTAGGACTCACTTGGATGGCACGGGATGAGCTCCAGGCATTTAATTGGCCTCCACAGGTTTGCTGCAGTCTCTCCATGCTGATGTCCTCCTCTCTGTGGGGCTCTTTCCCAAGGCCTCCCTGCAACCTCATAGGTCCCTGCTCTCCCCCAACCCTGGATGAAAGCGGCTTAGTCCAGCTCTCCCTCTAGTCTCTTTCCGGTGTGGGTAAAGCCCAATCCCTCATGCTTCCGGGCCTTCCCTTTTGATTCTCAAGAGGCTTTTCTACTCTCAACAAAACCTGGTTCTCTGCAAACAAAAGGCTTTGGCTTTCAAAACTATTGTTTTTGATGTGGGCTTCAAGAGGCTATTTTAAAGTCAGAAAATGGAACATTTACTGTTTTATTCTGTTTCTTTCTGTTAGCATTCTGGTTGTACCAATCCTAATTCTCCTCAAGGCAATGCCTCTGATTTACTAGGGAAAAGGTCAAGTGGAAAAAGTGTAGCAAAGAAAAGCATGAACAATAACATTTCAAGATACTCTTTCTCTATGTAAGAAATACTGCAACACTGGCCACACCACACCTCCCCTCAGGCAAGCCCCAACAAGTGAGCAGGCCAGGATGTTCTGGCTGAGTCCACACAGGCAGAGTGAAGACGAGAATCAAGATTTTTCTTGACAATAAAAGTTCTAAATCACAATTATTAAATCATTGTTTTCTTTAACAAGCCAATGGCTAAAAACAAAAGGTGGGAGGAGCTTACTCTAGATTAAAGAAGCACTAGAGATAGAACAATTTTGTCCGGATTCTACTGTGAACAAACCATTGTCAAAAGACATTTTTGAGGCAATCGGGCAAAGTTGATTATGGCATGGGTATGAGATGATACCACAGAATTATTTTTAATGTTAAGTGTGACAATGGCATTTTGGCTACGTAAGAAAATATTATTTTCATTTTTAAAAAACAGATGCGGCTGGGCGCGGTGGCTCAAGCCTGTAATCCCAGCACTTTGGGAGGCCGAGACGGGCTGATCACGAGGTCAGGAGATCGAGACCATCCTGGCTAACACGGTGAAACCCCGTCTCTACTAAAAAAAAATACAAAAAACTAGCTGGGCGAGGTGGCGGGCGCCTGTAGTCCCAGCTACTCGGGAGGCTGAGGCAGGAGAATGGCGTAAACCCAGGAGGCGGAGCTTGCAGTGAGCTGAGATCCAGCCACTGCACTCCAGCCTGGGCGGCAGAGCGAGACTCTGTCTCAAAAAAAAAAATAAAAAATAAAAAATAAAAACAGATGCATACTGAAGTATGTGTGGGTGATATGATGGGATGACTGGACAAAAGAAAATTGAAGAAAACAAAAAAGTTATTAAGAAAAGAAAGAGAAAGGAAGACGAGAAAAGAGAAGGATAGGCAGGAAAGAAAAGAAAAAAACATACTTTGGCAAAAAAATTTTTTAAAAACAAAAAAGAAAAAGGATAGATGAATGAAATGTGGCAACATCATGATAATTATTGAATTTTAATGATGGGTATATGGGGGTTCATTATATTATTATTTCTCTGTTGTTGTGTGTTTGAAAGCTTTAATAATTTTTTAAGTTGTAAAACTGGTGCAGAAAAAGACACACTGAGCAATGGAAGAGATTAAAAGGGCCAGAAACAAATTTAAATATTTACTATTTAAGAATTATTATATTACTGATTTGCAGGAAGATGAATTCTTTGTTCAAATAAAATCTTCAAATAAAATCTGACAAGGAGCTCCAACAAAAAGGAATAAAACAAAAAAGGGATAGAGATGTACCACTAGAAGCTGGAGAAAGAGACTAGCATTTTTTTCTTCCCCCTTTTCTCCCCAGGAAACTTCAGAAGTAACTCAGGAAAACTCTGTGTCTCTGTGGAACACAGTTTAAAAACCTCTAGTGCATATGATGAAGGAAGATCCTCAGGTCCTACAGAAAATATGCATTACTCAGTATACATACTGGACAATTGGCTAACAATTTAGGGGAAAATAAAAGTTAAATCCCTACCTCATCAGATGCCAAAATAAATTCCATTTGCTTTAAAATGTTTAGCCTGGGTAATATGGTGAAACCTCAACTCTACAAAAAATTTAAAAATTAGCCAGGCGTGGTGGTGTGCACCTGTAGTGCCAGTTACTAGGGAGGCTGAGATGAGAGGATCACCTGAGCCCAGGAGGTCAAGGCTACAGTGAGCCATGATCACCCCACTGCACTCCAGCCTGGGCAACAGGCTCAAAATAGTCTCAGTATGGAGTGAGGCCACTGGTATAAGTTGAAAACCTCAAAAACCATTTTTGTCTCAAAAAAATAAATAAAATAAAATGTTTAAAGTACAAAACAAAATTATAAAAATATTAGAAAAAAGAGATGGCTATTCTAAAATATTGAAGTAGAGAAAGACTTTGTAAGCAAGCCAGTAAAGACAGAAATTACAAAGGAAAAGATTGATATCTTTGATTATATAAATATTTATAAGTTTTATATGGCAAAAAATAAGCCACACTCTACAAAAAGAAAAAAGGTGTGTCTCTATGTGACAAAACTTTAGTATTCTTAATCAATAAGAATATTAAAGTATTTCAGATCAACAGAAAAAAAAATATTCCAACAGAATGAATGAATTAAGAACTCAAAAAAAAAATGGCAGGGTGTGGTGGCTCGTTTATAATCCTATAATTACAATCCTATAATTCCAGCACTTTGGAAGGTCAAGGCAGGAGAAACACTCGAGCCCAGGAGTGCAAGACCAGCCTGGGCAACATAGTGAGACCTCCTCTCTACAAAACATTTAAACATTAACCAGGGTGGTACACGCCTGTAGACACAGCTACTCAGGAGGCTGAAGCAGGAGGATGGCTTGAACCCAGAAGCTGGAGGCTGCAATGAGCTATGAGTTATGATCATGCCACTGCATTCCAGCCTGGGTGACAAAGCGAGACCCTGTCTGTTACTAATAAATAAAATAAATAAGTAAATAAACAATAACAATATATGTAAGGGGAAATATAAATGATCATGAGTACATTAAAAATACTCAAGCTACACTAATAATCAAGGAAATAAGTTAAAGTAGTGAGAAGAGTTGATGTTGTTAAATTAAATTTAGCCTAAATCTGCTTCCCTACATATTTCAAGTTTGGCCAAAAGCTTTTTGCATACATAGTGAATGGTAACCTAACAATGTGAAAACACACTGTAACCTACTCTTGTAATAAGTAGCCAAGTCTCAGCCAATCACAGAAGCCATACTTTGACTACTCACAGGTGGCTAAGTGTTCAAACCTTGTTTTTAAAAGGCAGACACAGAATTGTAATCAGTCTGGCTGTTTCTGTACCTCACTTCCATTTTCTCAATGTCACTTTTGTTTTTCTGTCCATAAATCCTCTCCAACCACGTAGCAGCACCAGAGATGCTCTGAGCTTACTCTGGCTCTCCGGGGCTGCCTGATTCGTGAATCCTTCTTTATTCAGTTAAACTATGTTAAATTTAATTCGTCTAAAGTTTTGTTTTTTAAACAATGCTGATTCCTCTTTCTGGTGATATAGCAGACCAAGTTGAAAATCCTGCTACTATAAAACATCTAGAAATGTTAAGTAAAATACACTTAATATCCTTTTAAATGCATAGCTGAACCCCATGAAAATACAGAAAATCCACACAAAACTAAACCAAGGTAACTAAAAACCAGAGTAGAAAACTTGAGCTGAAAAGCAGTTGCCTGGGTTTTGGGGAAGGAGTTTCCTTCTTTTGGTAACAGAGATTTGTTTAAGGACAGAAGAAAAGGAACTGAGACACTCACATAAATCCAAGGACTCTCAAAATGCTACACCCCACATCACCAGCACAGATGCACTTTTGCATGGTTCATAAACATAACATTAAGAAATTAATATAAAGAATGGTCTCAGATAGGTAATAACCTTGGGACAATTGGCAGAAGCAAACATAAATCCTTCTGAAGGGACTCAACCCAGTCCACAAGAATTACCATCAACTAAGCTTTAAAAAGATGAGCTCGGAACCCCAAATTACAGGAAATAGGAGGAAATACATCACAATGAACAAGAGTCAGCTGATAAAGGTAACAGAGTTATTAGAATGAAACTATAAACTAAATGTTTTAAATTATTAAGGATATAAAAGGCAGTCTCAAAAACATGAGAAAAGAATAAAACTTTTTAAAGAACAATAGGAAACACCATGTTTACCTATTAGATGACACAATATTATTAATTGAAAAGAAGAATAATGTTCAGTGTTTCAAAGGAAATAGGAAATTGACTTTTTTTTTTTTTTTGAGACAGAGTTTCACTCTTGTCACTCAGGCTGGAGTGCAATGGTGCAATCTTGGCTCACTGCAACCTCTGCCTCCCAGGTTCAAGAGATTCTCCTGCCCCAGCCTCCTGAGTAGTTGAGATTACAGGCACCTGCCACCACGCCTGGCTAATTTTTTGTATTTTTAGTAGAGATGGGGTTTCACCATGTTGGTCGGGCTGGTCTCGAACTCTGAACCTCAGGTGATCCACCCATCTTGGCCTCCCGAAGTGCTGGGATTACAGGCATGAGCCACCGCACCTGGCCAGAAATAGACTTTTTTATACTGTTAGTAGAAGTAAAAATTGATCTTTCCAGAGGGCAATCTGGCTCAAATGCTTTAACAAAAAAGAGGACAGACCCAATGACCCAATAATTTTACTTGTAATAATTTATCCTAAAAAATAGTCATAAAAGTACTCAAAGATGAAGTGAATGCACATAAAAATGTTCACTGAAGGCTTTAAAAAAATTGTTTAGTGATGGGATCCCCCTATGTTGCCCAAGCTGGTCTCGAACTCCCAGTTTCAAGTGATCCTCCCACCGTGGTCTCCTCGTAGCTGGGATTACAGGTACAAGCCACAGCACCCAGCTATACTAGGGGCATTTTTAATCATAAAAACACAGAGGGAAAACCTTGACATTCAGCCAGGCATAGTGGCTCATGCCTGTAATCCCAACACTTTGGGAGGCCAAGACAGGAGGATCACTTGAGGCCAGGAGTTCAAGACCAGCCTGGGCAACACAGTGAGACCCCAGTCTACAAAATATTTTTAAAATTAGTTGAGCATGGTAGTGCACACCTATAGTCCCAGCTACTCAAGAGGCTGAGTCAGAAGGATTGGTTGGGCTCAGGTATTTAGGTTGCAGTAAGCTATGATTGTGCCACTGCACTCCAGCCTGGGACAGAGTGAGAAACACACACACACACGCACGCACACACACACACCAAAACCAAAATAACCTTAACATCCAACAGCAGAGAATGGTTAAACAAATTATGATTTGTTTCATAATTTGTTTCATTTCATTTTAATAAAATGAAATAATGTGCAGGAAATTAAAATGATGCTGCATAGATATATTTATTGGTATCAAAAATGCCCAAATATACTGAGAAGTGAAAAAAAAAAAAGCAGATCAGCAGATCATGGACAAATATGATCTCACTTCTTTTTAATTGTGTAACCCATTAGGAAAAGTTCAAATGATCAATAAATAAATGAAGATATGTCAACATTCACCAGCAACCAGTAATGGAAAGTAAAACAATATTACTTTTATACTCATCAGCATGGCAAACATCAGAAGAGGATCCATGCTATATTTCTCAGGGTTCTCTAGAGAAACACAATCAGTAGGATATGTATAGATTTGTTGATTTGTTTCTTATGGGAACTGGCTCATGCAATTATGGATGCGGTAAGTCTCAAGATAGGCTGTCTGCAAGCTGGAGAACCCAGAAAGCTGGGGGTGTAATTCAGTCCAAGTCCAAGGGACTGAAAACTGGGGGAACTGATGGTATAACTACCAGTCTCAGTATGGAGTGAGGCCACTGGTGTAAGTTGGAAACCTCAAGAACCCAGAGGTCTGATGTCCAAGGGCAGGACAAGATGGATGTCCCAGCACAAGAAAACAGAGGGGAGAATTTGCCCTTTCTCTGCCTTTTTTGTTCTATTCCAGGTCTCAACAGATTAGATAATGCCTGTCCACATTGGTGAGAGAGCTTCTTTACTCAGTCTACTGGTTCCAATGGTAATCTCCTCTGGAGACATCCTCACAGACATATCCAGAAATAATTTTTTACCAGCTATCTGGGCATCCCTTAGCCCAGTCAAGTTGACACATGAAATTAATCATCATACATATAAATATTGCAAAGACATGGGGAGGTGAGAACTCTCAGGCACTGCTCGTGTAAATGCATACTGGTACAGGCATTTTGGAAAGCAAGCTCATACAATTTAGCATAATCTATATGTAGAAGGCTTTTAAGTAAATGATGCCATTTCTGGGTATATATCTCGAAGAAATTTTCATTTAGACCCATAAGAGGACATGAAATGGAATGTTAATTTACATATTGTTTGTGGCAGAGGGGTACTGGGGGCAACCCAAGTGTCCCTCATTAAAATACAAGAAAAGTAAAACGTGGCAGATCCATAAAATAGTGTAATATTCATCAGTAAGAGGAAACAATCTACCTGGGTAATTTTTTTAAAGTGTTGAGTGAGATTAGGAAACAATAAATATTTTAACACAATGTGTTTGCAGGTTAAAAACATGCAGTTGTGAAATAACAGCAGATTTTACAAGATTGTATACTATAATAAGCACAGATATCAAATACATTAAAGAGGTTTCCTATAAAGGAGATGTGGGCCGGGCGCGGTGGCTCAAGCCTGTAATCCCAGCACTTTGGGAGGCCGAGGCGGGTGGATCACAAGGTCAGGAGATCGAGACTATCCTGGCTAACATGGTGAAACCCCGTCTCTACTAAAAATACAAAAAACTAGCCGGGCGCGGTAGCGGGCGCCTGTAGTCCCAGCTTCTTGGGAGGCTGAGGCGGGAGAATGGCGTGAACCCGGGGGGCGGAGCTTGCAGTGAGCCGAGATCACGCCACTGCACTCCAGCCTGGGAGACACAGTGAGACTCCGTCTCAAAAAAAAAAAAAAAAAAAAAAAAAAAAAAAAAAGGAGATGTGAAGGGATATGGAAATTAAAGAAGAAAAAATAAAATAATTTTAAAAAGAGAGAAGCCTTGCACAGATTGGTAATGACAATTTGCCTTAAACTGAGTAGGTTTAATTCAACTCTGTCCACTGAATTCAATTTTTTAAAGTGTGTATATGTATAATATATAAAAATGTCCAAAAGGAAGTTAGCCAGGCATCATGCCTATAGTCCCCCCTACTCAGGAGGCTGAGGCAGGAGGATTGCTTGGGCCTGGGAGTTTGAGGCAGTGAGCTTGATCAAACCACTGCACTCCAGCCTGGGAACTGAGCAAAACCCTGTCTCTAAATAAATAAATAAAAGATTAAAATGTCTAAAATATTAATAGTGGTTATATCTGAAAGTAGTATTACAGGTGAATCTTTTTCTTCTACACTGAATAAATATTGTAAGTAAAACACCTTTTTATGCTTTAAAATTGTATCTTAATACTCAAAACTACTTTCCTAATGTTGGATAAATGTACAAAAACCTACTAAATTCGGCTGCCTGTGTGCCCACAGTCATTTTTATTGTTTTTCCAGAATGTTCCAAATAGCTCTGGAACAAGAACAGTGGGACCACCAGATAGCTATCTAGCCTCACCCTTCTTCTCATGCACGTGAAGACCAAGCCTCCAGCCTGGCTTTGGCAGAAACCTCTGTGGGACTCAGGATAACAAGGCCTTCTCCTTCTCAGCTGGGGAAAGGAGGGGCCTTATGTTATAGCTCTCTCTCACTCTCTGAGAGTCAGCTCAGAACATCCTCTGAAAAGCTGCTTTAAGCAGCAGTTGCCAAGACAAAAGGTCCCACCTCAAGGGTGGAAACTCTATTTGCAGTTTTGTAGACACAGGTGTTCTTCCAGGCGACTTAAGATCTACAGTGTGGGACTGTATTTGGCCAGGAATAGCTCAGAAGGCCTTCCCCGCCGAAACCAGCTCTTGAAGCTTCAGTGTATATTTTAACTATATTTGGCAATTCAAACCAAAGAGGTCAGTGGCTTAGCTCAGGAGGGGAAAAAGGTTGATTTATAATCCCTTCTTCAAACCAAGACCAAGAATTTAAAACTCAGTTCATTTATTTATTTTGCACTCATTGAGCTTACTGCTGAAGCAGCTCTCCTTCCCTATTCTACCAGCCCTCATGTAAATCTTTCAGAACCACAGGTGTAAATCACCTATACAAGCTATCCCTGTTTTAGAGGACATTTGGGGACATTTGGCTGGAGAATCTAAATGTTAAAATTATCCCACTTTACTCCGTATGTCTTTAGAGCATCAAAATAGCCTGTAGCACTTGGGTGCAAATCCAGGCTCTAGCGCTTATTACTCACTGTGTAACCTTGGCTGAGTTACTTTATGTCTCTGAGGTTGTTTCCTTATCTATAAACAGATAACACCCACTTCACAAGGCTGTTATAAGAATTAAATGAGATAAGGTATATAAAGTGGCAAAGAGAATATCTGACACCAAGCAAGTGCTAAAAAAAGAATCTGTCTCCATTCCTCCCCATCACTCCGCTTCACCCTTAGCTGTTCAGCCAAGGTGTTTGCTTTTCAAGAAATTGCCTGATACCCTGTGTTTGATTACACTTGGATGGTACCATTCCCATAGCAAGCAACAGTAGCTAAAGATAAAAGCTGTGACTACTCCTCAGCTGTGGACAGGTCGAATCAGCTCACAAATGACTCATCACTGTTGATAAATGATGTGTTCTTGGCATCAGGAGTCCCTATCCTGATAAGCTTCAGCACCTCAAAGAGAAGGGCCCAGGGTTCGATGGTGACCTTTGGTTAATCCTGAACTCATACCAAACTGGTCCTAGGAGGGTCTCTGTCTCCTTGCACATGTCTCCAGTCACAGGATTCTCAGCGGGAAGGACTCCAGCTGAGCAGCTGCCTCTTTCATCTCAGAGCTGAACCATCTTCTTCACTTGCCTTGAATTCCCTTAAGTCATAAGACTTCCTCAGCACAAGGCTAGACGCCTGTTCCCTGCTCATAACCGCCCTAAGCTTGTGCCCAACCTGCCTTTGGCAGCTTTGTTTGCTGGCTGACGCTGTGCCAGGGTGAGGTTTGGCTGGAGTGCTTTGTGGCTACAGGACAATCCTTGGCTCAAGGAAAGGAGTGAGTGTCTAATCTTCAGCCACCATCTGTAAGGCTGAAGTGTTTGCTGCTCTCTGCAGTTTCTGTAGCCCCTTCAGACCACCCAGAACCCACTCACTGGCACAGAAATTCCATGACAGGAATCTTTAGTCACTTTTTCATTCATACATGCCTGGTACATTTTCGGTGCCTGGCACAGAATTCCCACAAAGTGAATCTTTTTCTGAAAGGCCCTTGAGGACAAGAATGGTCTGTAGCTGCATTTCTAATCCCCTCAATTCTGGCAAACCTCACACAATTATTAAGATCAAACAGGACAATAAACTATATGAGATTGGCACTGTCAACAGCCAGGTGCCCAAACTGAGGCTTCGTATGGTCTTAAGGAAATTCTGCGTGCTTGAGTTTACTTTCTTCTAAATTGAAACTGCTTTGAAATGAGGTATCTCTGGACCCCAGACTAGGACCCCTCTCTCTCAGTGGGTATGCAGTCCTCTTCTGCAAGAAACTAAACAATCTAGTCCCTCGGAGGGGGCCTTGTAATGTTCAAAAGCCCTAGAAGGCCGTAGGCCACCCTGGAAACATTTCCATTCTCCAAACTCACCTTCAGGTTTTCTTCACCAGGAAGGTTTCTGAGATCACCTACAAGCACTGACATTGAGGCCAGGGAAGCTTTTTGGAAAGGACAAGTAGCTGATCTCCATCTTGGGTCCTTAGGATATTGGATGAGACAAACGGGGCACCCTGAAATCAAAATCAGGGGTCCTTCTCTTTACTCTCCCCTTATGTCCTAACTATTCCCATGTCCCCTGCCTTTCTAGTCACTCAGGGAGGGCTTAGTGTCTGTCTATCGCCGGAACTGGGATCAACCTTCTCAGAAGATAAGGCATATAAAGAAAGTAAGGAGGAAGGAAGGAAAGAGAGAGAGAGGAAGGCTGGAGAGAAGTGAAGAAAAAAAAAGAAAAACGGCTTGGGAAGGAGGAAGGAAGAGGTGAGCGGCTAGGGGAGGCGGAACAATGAAGGTCTCAGGCCGTCGGAGGCTCACGGTTCCGGCGGCACGTCCGTCCCGCCCGCCTCCAGCCGGCAGCTGCACACAGCGCAGCGTGAGGGCGCTGAGTCACTGTCCCAGAACAGGGAGCCACGGTGCAGGTCTGGGGGGGTGTAGGGGGACGGCCCTGGATGGCATCTGCAAACTGTTTCTTTTTTTCTTTTTTTTTCTTTCTTTCATTAAGGCTATGTGCTGACTCCCACGTAGCAGAACTTATTAAACCGCACGTACTGCTTGGCGGCGCTGGGCCTGTCTCAGCTGCCTGCAGGGGGCGCCACAGCCTCGCCCATGAGCCCGCGCTTCGCGGGCGCTCAGGCCCGGGCAGACCCGGGGTTACTGGGGGTTACTGGCGGTTACTGGGTTTTCCGGAGGTGTCCCAACGCATTGCTGGGGCGCCTTGGGACTTTAACAACCGCGGCAGGCAGGGGGAACGCCTCTCTTAGAAGGCCTCAGAGACCACCCCAACTTTTCGAAGCGCGCTTTCGCGCAGGGTTCTGTGAGCAACCCTATAAATCTAGGACTCCGTTGCGCAACCCGAGAGTCCAGGCTTGCCAACCCACTAGGGCTCCCCCTACCCCCGCCCGGCCTGGCCGCCACGCCAGGCGGTGACCTCCGGCGTCTCCGCGAAGCCCTGGTTCGCACCCAGGACACGTGCTCTGCGCGCCCCACACAGAGAACAGAGCTCGTGACAGCTCAGCCGGCTCAGAGTAGAGCCAGCACCTGCGCGCGCTGCCGTCCCACGTTCCCAAGCCCGGCGGCGGGACCCCAAGGCTCCTGGGCGGGCCGGGACCAGGGCACACTCCCTTCCTAGACGCGAGAGCCGAGCCGAGAGAATGAATCAGCATTGAGACAGTTTATTGGTTTGCTGTTCGCATATCACCCATTTCATGTAAATAGATTATACAGAGACTTGGTGTTTCCTTCTTCCAAACAGGAGGTAATCAGTCTTTCTCTTTCATGCACACAAACACAAACACACTCACATTCCACGCAGCGAGCAACTTTACACCTCACTGAGACATTCACGTCTTAAAATAGGGGGAGGAGGACAATATAATTGCTCTTAAAATGCCCTTAATACAATATATAACGTACAAAAATATCTCTGTATTTGAAGTTACAAAAAAACTCTTGACAGCAACAAACTTAAATATTGATAGTTACCTCTATATGTACAACACGCATTGCACTTTTCCTCTCTAGGTTTTGGAAAGTTCAAGTAATAGTGAGGCTTGTGCCCTGGTGGGGTGACACGCCGTGAGAAATCAGTTTATGGGCGAACACAGCTGTGGCTCAGACACCTGCCCCGGGGGTCTCAGCATTCATTTCTCAGTTTCTCCTCTCCTTAAGCCTGGCAAACATTCACTCGGATTCTGCTGCATCCCGCCCCCACGGGGCACCCGCACTGAGCAAGGCTAAGGAGGCGATGCCCCCGGAAGGAGGGGCCCTTGCAAAGCCAGAGATCGCCGCGGGACGGTGCTTCCCGGATTCGGGGTCTCTGCAGGGCTGTCACAGCCCGGTACCCACACCGCTCGGGAAGTCCTTCGTCCCGGGAGGCACCCGCGGGATGCTTGCGCGACTGTTCGTTGTGCTATGGGCACCTGAATCCTAAAGTGGGGAGCACTTCCACTCGGCGGAGGTGGAGCCCCAGGTGCTTGTGGCTTAGAAGACATCAGAGTCCGACCCGGGCCGGCCTCAGGCAGGGAGCGCCGGCGCCGGCGGCCATAGCCCTGGGGGCTGATCTTGCTCCTGGGGGCGACGTTGTCCTTGTCCTTATCTGTGAACTGGTAAATCTGGTATGCCAGCTTCTGCACCGTGCATGTCCCGAAGCGGCAGCCAAAGCTCCGGAGGCCCTGCAAGTTGTTCATGCTCTGGCGGTAGCGCTTGACTCGGATGCGGGCGGCATCCGGACTGCTTCGGGGGAGGGGGAGAGAAAGGCAACTTGAGACCCCATCAAGCAGAGCTTTGGCGCCAACACCGGGAACGGGAGCCATTCTAGGGCCTGAGGGAGCTGGAAACTGCTCGCGCCATCTGAGCTGCGTCCAGCCCCGACGATCCCCCGGGCCAGGGGAGTAGAGACGGAGAGCTCCTCCCGCACACCTTCCTTCCCTCCCGTCCCTGGACAGCACAGGGCGTAGTTACCTGTCTTCGGGGCTTGGAGAGGCACCCTTCACGTCCTGGGGCCAAATAAGAGTCTGGGCAGGCCCAGCCTTCACGTCAGCGAGCCCAGTGGGGTAGCTGCTGGACATCCGCAGTTCCCTCTTCCCACGACTCAGAGCCCACTTATTCCACCTGGAAAACACAAGCAGACCGAGTCGCGTGCGTTCAGGCGATGTCCTGGCCTGTCCCTGCTCCCATTCACTTCTAGACCTTCGGGACCAACGGTCAGTTCCCCTTGCCTGCCAGGTACCAGGACCGGGGACGGGGTTTGCCCCGGACTCACTTCTTTCCAAACTGCGATGCGACATCCAACCGAGCGGTGTCAGCGCCTAGGAAGGCGAGCGAACCCAGGTACATCAGGGCGACAGAAACCAGCTTCATCCCCGCTGCGAAGCGCAGACCCTGGAAAAGAAGAAAGAGTCGAGCGTGAGCACCCGGGCCAGCTGCTCCACCCGGGCGGGGCACGAAGGGCGGGCAGGGACCCCGGCGAGGCGGGTTTAGCCCGCGCTTTCCCTGGCGCTTATCTCCCTCGGCGCAGAGAGGCGCCAGAGGCGTTTGCACGCGCCGGCCGGGTGACAGGCCCCGCACGGGAGGCCGCTGCACCCCGCCAGGCTCCCAGAGGGTCTCTGCTCAACTTCTTGGAACTTGGCTGACGGAGCATAGGGGACTGGGTCTCTGGATCTCCAGCTGTGTGCACGAGCTGGGCCCAGGACATGAGGTGTATCCCTCAGAGAACCCCCCAAAGTGGGTTGCTCCCCTCACCCAGATCTCCCAGTTTAGGGCCTTGGCAAGCACTGCCCCCACTCCACCTCTTAACCCGCAGCGTCTGCGGCACCTACCTGCTAAGAGAGTGATCTGCCAAGTACTTGGAGGAGAAAGTCTCAGACGTCCCACTGGCAATGGCAAAACCCCAAAGTCCAAGCCCAGCTGCAGTGAGAAGCCCGCAGTGGCAAGGCTCGAGCTCTTCTATCTAGTGTCACCAAGAAAACACTGAGTGGCCAGCTCTGGTTCCTGTGCTTTATAAGCGCACGGGTGGGGGAGCGGCGGGGCGGGGCCTGTGCTGCCCAGTTGCCTTCCCTTTCTTTCCTAAGCCACGCGCGCTCCTGCTCTCGGACGCGCGCATTGCTTCCTTTGGGGCTGGGGTTGGGACCCGGGGAGGGGGAGTTGGGGGGAGAGGAGGTCCCTGGTGCCCAGAGGGCTTAGGTATGGGCTCCGGGCGGTTGGTGCAGGAACTGCCACAGCCCTAACTCTTTGGGCACAGGGTTCAGACAGTACGCCGGGGCGAAGGGGCGCCACTACAACCTCTTGAGGTCCTTATCCAGGACCTATGAAGCCCGGAGTGCAAAGCCTCCTGGCGAAAAATAGCAAGAGCCCGCGGGAGGGACCGCGCGGATGGCCCGAGCCCCGGACCTGGGGAGCTGTGGACTCAAGTGGACCGCGCCCCCTGCCGGCTTGGCGCCTGACCTGGCCGCGACCCCAGGCTCCCGCGGAGGGGCCGGGGCAGGGACCCAGCAGAGCCGAGAGGAGCAGGACTCACTAGTACCCCAGAGGACCGAGACCCTGGGGTTTCGGGATGGGCTAGTAAGATTTCACAGTAGGGACAAAGCTCAGAAAAGCTAAATTGAGAATTGGGATTTGGAGGGGGGAATTATCTGAAATTTCAGAATTTACATTTCTATTTGGAAACATAGGAATAACCAAAATTAGGAGGAAATATACTGTTTCATTTTGCCTCCTTGTAATCCTATTATGCCTTATAAGGTCATAACCTGAGAGTGCGCCTGGCTGCCTTCATTCATCCATCGTAAACGTGAGGACTGACTGCCAGGGAGCACACTAACGCTTCTCGTATGCTAATTATTTTACAGTTTACCAAGCACGGCCACATCCCAGTCTACTTTGAGCTTCACACCCACCCTTGAGTCAGGCAAGGAAGGTAACATTACTTTTCCCATTTCAGCAGGTAGAAAATTCAAGCTCAGAGAGGGGAGGTATCTGCAGAGAGGCGAAGTCACCTTGCAGGTAGGAAGGAGCAGAGTCCCTACTCGACCCGACACGCAAGCACGGCCGACTGGGGCGCGGTGTAGATTCCTCTAGGCTGGGGTCACCGTCTTCTCAAGGGGGAAAGGAGAGTCCTAGCCCCCGCCCAAAGAATTTGTGCCTGTTCATGATGAATCACGCTAAACACGTTTGTCACCCGTTTGTGCTCTTCCATCACAGCTTCTGCTCTTTCTTAGTTCTCTCCTGGGGGCCAAACTGGGAAGGAAAGGCTAAGCCACGGGGCTTCCTGCTTCTTGCTTGTGGGTTTCTGGGGTCCTACAAACCACCCCTCTACTCGAATGTCCTGAAGCCCAGCAACTCGACGGAGAGGCCAAGGGTGCAAGACCACTAGCCAAAGAGGCTTCTAGTCCTCACCTCCCGGCAATTCGCTGTGTGAAGGTGGGCGAGTTACGTCCCATCTCTCGTGTCCCCATCTTAGAGCCGGTCCTCAGCAGACCTTTAAGCTTCTTTCCTACTCTGCCATATGGCTCTGAGCTCCGGTGCAAAGGCGGCTGGGCGGTGGGTCTCGCGGACCTTGCCCAGAGTGGTCTGTCTGGGCCGCGCACCGCTGGCTCAGCCGCCTTTTCACTCTCGGGACTCTACAGTGGACAATGCACCTGGGGAAGAAATGGCCGCGCCGAGGTTGTTTATTTTAAGGACTCTTCCTGGAAGAAGCCACCTGAGCGGACCTGAATTCCGTCTGAAGACGGAGGACAGATTCCGGGCCCTGACCCTGGCCCTAGTAAGGGGTTAGGACGCAGGGGGTTCGAGGAGTGCAGCACGGAGCACTGGTCGGGATCCGACCGCCTGGCTGGGCGCAGGGCGGTCACCGCAGCTGCCTGGCCGGGCGGCTAGTCCGTCTGCACCGCAGACAGCAGCTATTACTGCACGCCTGCTGGATGACCAGGAGCCTCCCCAGCCTAACTATTGTTCTTCTTCCTTGTCTCCCATTTCCTTTTCCTTTCACTTTATCCTCTGCGAGTCAAGTTCTTCCCACCGATCCAGGACTGGCTATCAGTCTCTCTGAGGATGCGACCTACTTGTCGCCACCTTCCACTTGGGTCCACGCCAGGACAGGTTTTACTTTCATTTCTTCCGCGCGCGCCTCTGACTGCTGGAGAGGTCAAGGACAGCTAGGCGTCGGCCCACAGCCAGGGAAGGTCCCGTGGTCTGGACTCGTTCCTTCCAGTCTCCACCAGTCCTGGGGGGATGGGGCGGGGCGGGGGTGTTTGTTCTCCAGAGAACTCTGCGACTGTACCTCCCTGCCCTTTAGAAAAGCCCGTGATTCCGTAGGGGAAACTGAGCTGTCGCTCTGCCAGGAGGATCGCGAAGCGAGTGCTCTTGGTTCAAACACCTCTTTGAGCTGCAGGCGGCTTCAAAAAGGAAAGCAAGCCCAGGAGTGGAGGGAGACTCAGAGGCTAGGCTCTGCCAGCCTCGGGTGCCTAGGCCAGCAACGTTGTGGCTGTGCCAAGAATTCCCACCTGAGAGTCTCTGCACGCACCTTATCAGCCTGGTGCACTTTGTCGCTCTGGCACTTAGAGATCTGTCACTTGAGAACCAAGTCAATTCTTTCTTTAAGTAAAATCTTGGATTGGCAGCTCAAAGGATTTTGCTATATCTTGGAGGGGGTGTGTGTGTGTGTGTGCACACTCCCCACTTGCAGGGGCCAGAGTACTCCCCAAAGCGTCGTGGGTTTAAGTCGAAAAAAGATAAGGAATTTGTTAAATCTGGGCATCTATGTTTTTTCTCGTGAAATCTCAAATTTGCTTAATTAATCATCGTTAACGATAAAAAAAATCACTAGAATGCATTTCTGATTCAATGGTTCTATGGAGAAGGAAATGCTGCAGTGGGAGTTCTGATCCTGGGGATTTGTTAACATAAGTTGCATTCATTCAAGTGGCAGTGATTGTAGATTCACATTGAGCAAGGACAGTACAAGGAAGGAAGGAAGTGGAGGAAGAAACATCTTTAAAGTTTCTGGCAAGAAAAGAGAAAGAAAAAGAAAAAAAAAACCCTTAATGAAGATCTACTTTTTTTTGTGCTCCAGAATTTTAAAAGGTCAGATTATAAATAAACCTCCAAAGCACTGTAATAAATGTGTACATCCTGACATTAGAGCAACATACATACACATATGCTAAAGGGTTTTTGCACAATGGTGTTTCAACTTCTTCACATTCCAATTGAATGATTTTTAGGCCCTACATCCAAGCCTGATTCTTAGAAATGTTTGGAGTTTTAAAAAAAAGTGTGGTAGTGGTTTATCAGCCAGCACTGTGGACACAGTTCCTAAAGCCAGAGTGGCCATACTCAGGTCTTTCAGGGAAGCAATGAAAAATAATAAATATCAATGATATTAATAAGAATAAATAAAATGTAAGTAGCTAAGTGCATTGCATAATTATCTCAGATGCCTCCTTTATCAAACAGGAAATTTTATGATGCATTTATTATTAATATAGTTCAAAATGTCTATTAAGCTGTTTACAAAGTTCACTTGAAAACAAAGTTCAAGGCCGGGCGCGGTGGCTCAAGCCTGTAATCCCAGCACTTTGGGAGGCCGAGACGGGCGGATCACGAGGTCAGGAGATCGAGACCATCCTGGCTAACACAGTGAAACCCCGTCTCTACTAAAAATACAAAAAATTAGCCGGGCGTAGTGGTGGCGCCTGTAGTCCCAGCTACTCGGGAGGCTGAGGCAGGAGAATGGCGTAAACCCGGGAGGCGGAGCTTGCAGTGAGCCGAGATCGCGCCACTGCACTCCAGCCTGGGGGCAACAGAGCGAGACTCCGCCTCAAAAAAAAAAAAAAAAAAGAAAACAAAGTTCAAGATGCATCCTGAAGTCATAACACAAAGTGATTTAGAGAAAGGACACAATTGGCCTTGTGGATTCGATCACTTACAGGGAGAAGTAAAGCAGGATACAAAGCCCAGGGCACTTTTTTGGGATCTCTGACTTCTCTAACGACCTAATAAAAATATAGATCCTTTCCAGAAAAATGAACATGTACATAAACCAATTAAAGTATAAAATAGGCATACAGTTCTGGGAGGTTGACCAAGTTTAAAACCCTGACACAGAATAAAAAGCACTGTTTCCATATTTTAAATTTCTGTCTGGTTTGCAGTGGTAAGGGCAAGGAGGACAGTTAACCTCCCTCTTTAGGGCATAATATTTTCCAGAGCATCAGCATAAAGAAAAGTAATGCTTTTGCTGCCCCATTTTTGTGCTCCTGTACAAAATAGGCAGAGAGTAACAGTCAGTTCTTGTACCTGATAAAGCCAGAAGGCAAACCTCCCTGAAGCTTAAATAAGGTAAATCGCTGCAGAACAAATAAAAGAGAAGAGATTATCCAGTATAGTGGCTCATGCCTGTAATCCCAGCACTTTGGGAGTCCGAGGCAAGTGGATCTCTTGAACTCAGGAGTTCAAGACCAGCCTGGCAACATGGCAGAAATCCATCCCTAAAAAGAAAAAAAAACGAGACAGAGAGAGAACAGAAAGTAGTAAACCTAAAGAAGCTTGTTACAATAACACCTGTAACAAGACAAAATGAAATTACTTCAAGAGAAATTTGCTACAGAGGTCACAATAAATGGCATTAATGAATGGATGATAAAAGAGATGATGATTAGGCTATTTGAATCATCCATAGCCAAAGAGAATGGTGTTAATGAGAGCAACCATCATGTAGGGATCTTGTGGTATCAGATTAGAAGCACCTGGAAAGAAGCAATTATTTTATATATGTATATACATTTATATTTTTTCTTTTTTCTTTTTATAGAGATGTGGTTTTATCATGTGCCCAGGCTGGTCTTGAACTCCTGAGCTCAAGAGATCCACTCACCTCAGCCTCCCAAAGTGCTAGGATTATAGGTATGAGCCACTGTGCTCAGCCAAGAAGCAATTCTGATGTATAAGCCTGAATGAATTGATAGTGTATTCATTCTTTCAACAGATATTTACTGATTATGTATTATGTACCTAGCACTGTGCTAAGTTCTCAACATACAGTAATCACCAATGCAGTCATCAACAAACTTACCCTCAATGAGCTTACAGCCTAGTGACGTAGCCAGATATAAACAAATCCTTATTGGAATTACATATTTACATGATTATAAACTGTGTTAAGTATTCTGAAGGACAAAGCAAGACTGGGGGATCTAACATTCCAAATGGAGGAAACAGCATGTGCAAACACTCATAGATGGGAAAGAACTTGGTACATTAGAAAAAATGAAAGGAGTCCTGTTTGATTAGAATGCATTGAATGATGGAAAAAAGAGGCCTGAAATGAGATTAAAGAGGTCATCAGGGTCAGAGTAAATAGGACGCTTTCAGACATGAAGATTTTGCACTTTATTTAAGGTGACATGGAAAACTATTGACAGGTTTGAAGACAAGAGAGACATGATCTGATATACATTTGTTTAAACGATCGTTTTGGCAATCTGATATACATTTATTTATTTAAACGATCGTTTTGGCAATCTGATATACATTTATTTATTTAAACGATCGTTTTGGCAATCTGATATACATTTATTTATTTAAACGATCATTTTGGCAATCTGATATACATTTATTTAAACGATCGTTTAAATACATTTATTTAAACGATCGTTTTGAATGTGGTAGATAGTCGAGAAAGGAGCAAGAAAGGAAGCAGCGCAGTGGTGGTACTCTAGAGAGACTGGAGAGGGTCTAGTCCCCCCATAACGTTGTTTATTATACTCCCTCCCCCACATACACATACTCATTCCACCCTGAAGTTTACCAGCTTCACTGACGTGCATTCTGTTCAGTAGCACATGGCCTGCTCTCAGAAGAGCCCACACTTGGTGGAATGCTCTGCTGAAGCTGTTTTGAAATTCTCCAACACTTCTGAACAGGCAGTCCTACATTTCATTTTGCACTGGACTCCACATATTATGTAGCCAGTCCTGCTCATCAAACATGCAATCTAAGTAAAAGCAGCCTATAAACTCTTACAGTACCTACCTATACTGTAGCTGCTAATGTCAGGGATACTTCAAATGAATGTTAAGATTCAACCATTCATCTCATCACACATGTGACCTCAACTGCAGGACACTTTCTTTTTTTTTTGAGATGGAGTCTCACTCTGTCGCCCAGGCTGGAGTGCAGTAGCACGATCTTGGCTCACTGCAAGCTCCACCTCCTGGGTTCACGCCATTCCCCAGCCTTAGCCTCCTGAGTAGCTGGGACCACAGGTGCCTGCTACCACGCCCGGCTAATTTTTTGTATTTTTAGTAGAGACGGGGTTTCACCGTGTTAGCCAGGATGGTCTCCATCTGCTGACCTCATGATCCGCCCGACTTGACCTCCCAAAGTGCTGGGATTACAGGCATGAGCCACCGTGCCCGGCCAGGACACTTTCTGTGTCATCTATGAAGCTTCTTCTTTGCACCCCAAACACACTCAAGATAGAAATGGTTTGTTTGCTATACAAATTTAATTTTGAGACAGGTTCAATAACCTGCTTACTGTCCTTAACTTTTACCTATATAGAAAGTTTGGAACCAGCAGTGAAGCTAGGAAAACAGTTAAGAACCTATTGCAATAATGAAGGTAGAAGGTGATAATGGCTCAGACTAGTGGGGTGGCAGTAAGAATGGAGAGAAGTGGACATATTTGGGAAGTAGGAACAATAGGACTGAGTGATGAATGTGGGGCTGAGAGACAGCTGTCAAAGGTAATATTCATTAAATTTCTTGCTTAGGAACTAAATGGTTGAAAATATAGCAATGGATCAGGGAATTTTCCAACACAGCTGCATAGTCTCCTTTGTTATGCTTTGGTAGAGACGCTCTGAAGAGGCCCTAGCCCTGCCTGCTGACATTTGCTCAAGTCTAACTCTCATACTGCCTCCTTGAACTACTGTGGCTAACCACAGCAAGCACTTGAAATGACTGTACAGATCAAACCACTTACTCTGTAACAGCCCACTAGGAGCAATGGGCTGATACGCCTCGCTCACTGATAATCAGCTCTATTTTGTCTTTTTGTTTTGTTTTGTTGTTTTTTTGAGCTGGAGTTTTACTCTTGTGGCCCAGGCTGGAGTGCAATGGCACAATCTCCGCTCACTGCAACCTCCGCCTCCCGGGTTCAAGCAATTCTCTTGCCTCAGCCTCCTGAGTAGCTGGGATTACAGGCACCTGCCACCACGCCCAGCTAAATTTTGTGTTTTTAGTAGAGTCATGGTTTCACCATGTTGGTCAGGCTGGTCTCGAACTGCTAACCTTAGGTTATTCACCTGCCTCGGCCTCCCAAACTGCTGGGATTACAGGCGTGAGCCGCCACGCTCCACCTATTTTGTCTTCTAAAGCAAAAAAGAAAGGCATCTGCCAGGTACACATCGTGAGAGTGTTACATATCCTTCCTCCCTTCCTGCTCCCACCAGCCTTCAGGAAAACAAATCTGGGCTTGCTTTACTCTCTCTCTCTCTTTGGTGAAAGGTGATGGTGGTTATCGTAGGGGATGGTCTGGCTTTCCGCCAACCTCAGTAATCAGGCTGCCTTGTCAGGGCTTATCAGTTTCAGCAGCCTGGCAGCTGTTGGCTGAGAAGCAAAGCACAGCTTTAGTGTATACAAAATATGTTCACATGTATATACAAACATACAGTGCCTTTCTACGTATACCTAGGATATGTTAAAATCTCTATGTGACAAAATGGGCATTTACAAATGGACTGGAAGTCTATTTATGACAGTAACAGATGAAATATGCCTAAAAGCAGATAGCATTTGATTCTAGGCTTAAAAACAAACTTTAATTTTAAAAAATTAAAATAATTTAAATGAGTACCTGCAAATGAAATAAAAGCCAAGACATTTAAAAGGTAAAATGAGACCCCTTACCACTACAAAATTAACTCAAAATGGGTCAAAGTACTAAATAGAAGAACTAAAACTATGAAGGAAACAAGAGTAAATCTTCATCTCACCTTTAATATGGCAATAAATTTTTAGATATAACACTAAAAGCATAGAAACAAACTAAAAAATTTGACTTCATCAAAATTAAAAACTGTTTTGCGCCAAAGGACATTATCAAGAAAATGAAGTCTGGGTGTGGAAGCTCATGCCTCTAATCCTAGTACCTTGGGAGGGCTAGATGGGAGGATTGCCTGAGGACAGGAGTTTAAGACCAGCCTGGGTAACATCATGATACATCATCTCTACATAAAAATACAATGAAAAATAAAATAAAATAGGAAATATCTGGGGGGGGGGAATAGGGCATAAAAATTTTAAAAAGAAAATTAAAACACAACGTACACAATGGGAAAATATCTGCAAATCATATATCTGACAAGGACTAGTATCCAGAATATATAAAGAATTCTTACAACTCAATCTCAAAAAGACAAAGAATCAATTTTAAAATGGGCAAAGGACTTGAATAGACATTTCTCCAAAGAAGATTTAGCAATGGCCAATAAACACATGAAAAGATCCTCAACACCATTAGTCTTTAGGGAAAGGCAAAACAGGACCACAATGAGATATCACTTCACACTAAGATAGCTATAACAAAACATAAACAACAGGAAAACAAGAGTTGACAAAGATGCAGAGAAATTAGAACCCTAGTACATTGCTGGTGAAAATGTAAAATGATGCAGCCACGGTGGGAAACAGTAGTAACAGAATTGCTACTTAATCCAGTAATTTCAATCCCAAGAATATATCCCCTAAAATTGAAAACAGGTACTCAAATACATGTACATGCATGTTTGCAGCAGCACTATTTACAATGCCAAAAGGTGGAAACAACCCATATGTCTATATGGGTTGTTACAGATAAACAAAATATGGTATATACATATGATATGGTTTGGCTGTGTCCTCACCCAAATTTCATCTTGACTTGTACTCCGTAATTCCCACCTGTCATGGGAGGGATCCGGTGGAAGGTAATTGAATCATGGGGGGGGGGGCAGGTCTTTCTCGCGCTGTTCTCGTGATAGTGAATAAGTTTCACGAGATTTGTTGGTTTTATAAAGGAGAGTTCTCCTGCATAAGCTCTCGTCTGCCACCTTGCTCCTCCTTGCCTTCCGCCATGTGCAACTGTGAGTCAATTAAACCTCTTTTCTTTATAAACTACCCTGTCTTTTTTTTTTTTTTTTGAGACGGAGTCTGGCTCTGTTGCCCAGGCTGGAGTGCAGTGGCCGGATCTCAGCTCACTGCAAGCCCCGCCTCCCGGGTTCACGCCATTCTCCTGCCTCAGCCTCCCGAGTAGCTGGGAGTACAGGCGCCCGCCACCTCGCCCGGCTAATTTTTTTTGTATTTTAGTAGAGACGGGGTTTCACCGTGTTAGCCAGGATGGTCTCGATCTCCTGAACTCGTGATCCGCCCGTCTCGGCCTCCCAAAGTGCTGGGATTACAGGCTTGAGCCACCGCGCCCGGCCTACCCTGTCTTTATTAGCAGCGTGAGAACAGTCTAATACAACATACAATGGAATATTATTGAGTCATAAAAAATAATGAAGTGTTGATACTTCAATGTGATGCTACAACCTCGTACTGCATCTGCCCGTATACAAGCTGAGAACAATATACTAAATGAGAAAACCCAGACACAAAAAGTCACATATTGTATAATATAAACATGAAATATTCATAATAGATAAATCCATAGAGACAAAGCAAATTGGTGATTGCCAGGGGCTGTGGGATGGGGGAACGAGAATGACTGCTTAATGGTTGTGAGGTTTTCTTTTGGGTGGTGAAAATGTTTTGCAACTAGATAGACACGGTAGTTGTACAGCATTGGGAATGTACTTAATGCCACTGAATTCTACATTTTAAAATGGCTAATTTTACGATATGTGAATTTTACCCTATTTTTAGAAAAGAAGTCGGGAAGGAATATGATAGCTGCCTTAAAAATCTATCATATGAAGAGAGATTTTATTTTTTTTCTGGATAATTCCAGAGAGCAGAATCAAGGGAAATTACAGTAAGACAACTCTAAAATAATAAGAACTTTCTAACAAGAGGGCTGTTAAACGGTGGAATGGGCTGCCTCCCAAGGAAGTAAGATTATTCTTTGCTGAAAGTGATCAAGTTGGATGATGAGCTCTCAGGGAAGTTACAGAGAGGATTGCTACATGGGGTATGACTGAGGTTTTTTTGTTTTGTTTTGTTTTGTTTTGTTTAATTATTCTCAGGATCAAGCTATCTTCCCTCCACGTTTGCAAATTCAGCTGATTCAGTTTTACCATTTGCAATTGACATAGAGCTCCTGGAGTTAAAGTATTCCTTCAGTTTCAGTTCTAGTGCCCCCCAACCCTCCCAATTTGTAGATGAAACAAGTGTGGCAGAGGAAGGGGAAATAGTAAATTACAGCAGAGTAAATCTGCAGGAGCTGAGATGTCAACTCCCTCAGTTCAGAGTTGGAACCACTGGGGCTTCCTGCTGGTCGTTGGGGAAAATCGCACTTTTCCTCATTAAAAATATTTGGTAGGCACTTACTACATACTAGACACTTTGCCAAGAGGCCTTGTCTTATATGTAAATATGAAGAATTAAACCCTCAATTAATAGTGAACAGTGATAAGCAACCACAAAGACAACTTCTAAACCAGAGATTTCCAAAACTTTGGTCTACCACTTGTTCAAATTCCCCTACCAAAACTTCGTGAGATTAACAAATGACAAAATAAGTTCACCTGAATGTCGCACCACCCAAATTCGAAATGGTCAATATGAGGTTCAACAAAAAAGCATGCGACTTGGATAATCCCGAGACGGAAGGACGGGACCATTTATTCATTTTTGTGCGTGTTTGAGCAGGGAAGTTGGAAGTCACCACCTGTACGGGCTGCGAGAGCCCTGGGACCGCTGCGAGGGAAGCAAGCCGAGGCGGGCGGGGCTCCCCAGGGAGAGGCCAGCCCAGTTCGGGAGGATCCCGGGGATGCCGCGTTCCTCGGTGGAATCTGGCTCCCCGGGGCACTCCGGGGGAAGCCCAGGCCGACCGCCCCCGGCCCACCCGGCATTGAAACCCGAGGCGCCTTGGAGAATTGCGCAAAAGCCTCTCCCTCCCCCGTCTGCTCGGTGGCATGTTTCTAAAATTCCCATCTACACAACATAAACAGGAAACATGCAGCAAAAGCCCTGTCGGTGCAAATTCCTTGCTTCCAACCGAGGGCGGGAGAATTTCATCTTTGGTGGTGGTGGGCAGCAGAAGCAGCAGCCAGCTTTCCAAGTGACCCCTCAACTCTCCACGTCCCTTCTTCCAAATCCAAACAGAATAGAGAAGGCGGAAGGAAGGACCCCCTGCTTTAGGAAAAACAACGAGGGGGAGGGGGCCATGAAGTAACATCCAGGCCTCAAACCACCTCCAGGGGCCGCATTGGCAGCGCGTGGCGGGAACGCGCCTGGCCGCCCACTCCCCAAGTGCAGCAGTCCGCGAGGCCAGCCGAGGGTTGGGGTGGGCTCGCCGCCCGGGCTTGGGGCAGCCGAGCCAGCGAGGGTGGGGGCGGGGTAGGAGCGGGCACGAGGCGCCGCGCAAGCGCAGAGCGCGCCTCGGTTGTCAAACATGGCTGAAGCGCTGCCGCTGCCGCTACTGCCGCTGCAGGGAAAATGCTGAGCCCTCCCGGGCCGGGTGGGCGGCGGCGGCGAGGGCGGCGACGGGGACCCGCTTCCCGAGCGCGGCGGCGGCGGCCATGGCCCGGCTGGCTGACTACTTCATCGTGGTAGGCTATGACCATGAGAAGCCAGGTAAGGGTGTGGGGCGGCGCCGCCCCCGGGCCTCCCCGCCCCCCGGCCGCTGTCCAGTGGGCTCCGCGGGGCCGGGCGTCGGGGCCGGGCGTCGGGGAGGGCCAGGCCGAGTCTCGGAGGAGCGGGCGGTCGGCGTCCGGCCTTCTCGGCTGGGCCGAGCCTGGCGGTGGGCGTGGGGGCCGGCATGACGGTAGTAGGAGGGAAGACGCCGCGTCTGCCCAGCCCCTGGGCGCACCCGCTGGGCCGGCCGGAGGCGAGTTGGGGTCTTGCTATCCTCCCGCTGGAGGCTGCCGGGTACCCGGGGCAGAGCCCTGGGATTGGGCCCAGGACCGCAAGGCTGGGAGGGCAGGAGCCAACTGTGCTAAGTTCCTCAGGGATAAACTTCTGCCCTGCATCCTGAATGAGTAACCAGTGACGCAGGGGGTTGTCCTCTCCGAAAGGAAGTGCTGAGAGTCCAGTGCTACCTCACCCCTGTGCTGTTGGGGGCCTAGTGACCGTCCTAAGGAACGCGTAGTACCAGGGAAGGGGAAAGGATTCTTTGTACTTTTACACCTTTCTAGGAAATGCTCCCTATTCTTTCAGGACAAATGTGACGGTCACGTAACAATGACATGACTTGTCTTTTAACTAGGGACAGCCAGCTGACCCCTGAAGGTGATCTTGTTTCACTCTAATGTGTTTTCATTGTTCTTTTGTCACAGAATTTTCTTAGGAACAATTGGGCAGATGCATTGTATTTTATACTTTAATTGATGGACTTCCACAACTTAAGAGAATTCGGGGTTCATGCACGTTTATTTCTGTATTTGTATTCTTTTGTATTCCTGTGTAGCTAAGCATAATGTAATAACAAATTGAACTGGGGAACCACTTCTATTTCAGGGCAATTCTAGTCCCACATTTGCAAGGAATTTTAGATATCAGCTCTACAGCCCTTTCATTTTTCAGAGATGCTGAGATTGTGTTTTCCTGATGGTTATAGCCATTGGTAGCCCAGAATGCCGTTGTTCTACGCACTCGTGGTCCACTGTCTCTTTTATTATTCCTCTCCTAAGAACTTCCTCTCCTTTAGTGGGAACCTTTCATGTTCTTTTGTCTCTCACCAGTCATGACCTGATTGAGGTCAGTTGTTAAAGAGAAATATTAAATTTTTAAACTTCTGGCTCCAAAATTTTATTTCCTAGTAATTTTGCATAGTCTGATGTTTCTTTTCTATCAAGATTAAGTGTGGGAAATCAGTTTTTTAACCTTGTTTAGTTTTTAGTGACATTGTGCCACCCCCCCCACACTTTTAAACAATTTTTTTTTTTTTGAGACGGAGTCTTGCTCTGTTGCCCAGGCTGGAGTGCAGTCGTGCCATCTCGGTTCACTGCAGCCTCTGCCTCCCAGAGAACAACCCCAGCAGTTCTCTGCCTTAGCCTCCGGAGTAACTGGGATTACAGTTGCCCATCAACACGCCAGCTAATTTTTGTATTTGTAGTAGAGACGGGGTTTTACCATCCTGGCCAGGCTGGTCTTGAACTCCTGACCCTGTCATCCACCTGCCTCAGCCTCACAGAGTGCTGGGATTACAGACTTGAGCCACCACGCCCGGCCAACAGTGTCGAAACAATAACAGACTTGCAAAAAAGTTGCAAGAATGGTAGAAAAAATTCTCCCCCACCCCCAACAATTTGAGAGGAAGCTGTTGACCTGATGCCCTGTCATCCTAGAATACTTTAATGTGCATTTTCTGCAAACAAGAATGTTCTCCTACATGATCACAGTGCAATAACCAAAACAGGAAATGAATAGTGATACAGTACTCCATCTAGTTCTCGGACTGGTTCAAGTTTTGTTGATTGTGCTGTTAATCTCTTTACTGGCAAAAGGATCCAGTTTAGCAATATGTGTTGCATTCATGTTATGTCTCTTTTGTCTCCCTCAATATGGAACATTTCCTTTATCTTCTCCTAACTTTCGTGACCCTGACATTTAACAATTACAGGTCAGTTACTTTGGAGGCTGCCCCTCAATTTGGGATTGTCTGTTCCTTCATGATTAGATACATACGAATATGTGCTTGGGAAGGATATCACAGAAGTGATGCTCACTGCATCCTGTCAGGTGGTGCACAATTTCACTTTGTTTCATTGTTATTTTTACTTTGATTACTTGATATAAGTAATATCTGTCAGTTTTCTCCACTATAAAGTTAATATTTAATTGTTTTTGTCATGTACTTTGAAACTATGTAAATATCTTGTTCCTCACTAAACTCTTAATCATTTATTGACATCTACATGGAGTCTTGGTTTTGTGTGTGTGTGTGTGTGTATATGTGTGTGTGTATGTGTTTAGTGGATTATATTCTGTTACTATTTGCCTAAGTCCATTCGGGCTGTTATAACAAAAATACCTCAAACTGGGTGGCTTACAAACAATAGAAATTTATTTTTCACAGTCTGGAGGCAGAGAAATCCAAGATTAAGACTGACAGGTTCAGTGTCTGGTCAGAGGACCTGCTTCCTCATAGCCATGTTCTCAATTTAACCTCATAAGGCTTAAGGGTTACATGAGCTCTCTGGGGTCTCTTTAAAAAGGGAACTAATCCCATTCACAAGGGCTCCACCCCCATGACCTGATCACTTCCCAAAGTCCTCACCTCATAATACCATTACCTTGGGTGTTAGGATTTTAACATATGAATTTTGGGAGAGCACATAAACATTCAGACTATAGCATTATTTATTTTGATGTTCAAATTGTTCTTTATTTGGCCAATGAGAGCTGTTCAAGCTGGCTTCTGTGTTCTTATGGTACATCCCCATCACTCTTTGAGAACATCTTTTTACTTTTTGGTACAAGAACCTGTACCTGGCTCATCTTGTACCTTCCCTGCCTTGATTCTGGAATCAGCCATTTAGGGATCCCTGGTTCCTTTGAGTGGAGAATGACATTTAGAAGCTAAGATCTCAATCAAGGCTAGTATGTTTATTGCTGTTGGGTTGTTACTGCTTTCAGGTCCTGTTAATGGTCGGGGCTGGTAAGTATAGGTATGTATGCATAAACATACATATGTATTTATATCTATATTTATTATCTCTGTATATTGAAAACTATGAATTCATACTGATACCTCCAATTTCAATAAAATATTCCAGGATCTATTCTAGTTTTCTCCTTTTTCATATTGTAATGTTCTTCTCTGACAGTGAGAAATCTGGCTTCCATTATCCTTAATGTATATACTTATTGTTCAGTCTCCCATCTTCACTACCATCCATTCCTCTCACTGCTGGGACTTGGATTCTTCATTACATCTCCTCCATCCCCCTACCCCATTCTGGATCTAAGAGTCCATACCAGCATGCTTCAATACAGGGACACCCCCCCCAGCGCTCTGGCTATGACTCCTCATGTTGGTCTCTCCACTGTGGGTGGACACACTTCTTTCCTGACTCAGACTCTGACACCCCATGGTGAGCTGCTTCCATTGGAAGACATCCTTCTCACTCTGTTGTACCCCAGTGCCCTTTGCCAGTTTCCCCCTCCTGCCTTAATGCTTGGGCTCTGAAGCAAAATGTTTGGCTCTTCCCCTACCACACATTCTCCCTCCTTAGCTCTCTTCGTCTATGACAATATGACAGGCTCCACCCCAGGGATCCACCTTCACCCCAGGGGTACCATGACAACTGCTCTTCTCACCGCAGGAAAAGGGAAGGAGAAGGAAGATTAATTTTTTAAGTAACACAATCCAGAAGCTTGTATAAATTGTAGAATGTCAATAGTGAAATGTGTAACTTTTTAACTTGGGATAATTCTTCTTTAGTCATGGGGAGGTGCGGGCGGTGGTGTCAGGAGCAGCTGTGGGAGCAGCAGTGATGTTGGTAGGTCCCCTGTGCCCTGTGTCCCTGAGATAGCCGACTGTACCGCCCCCGCCCTTGTGCCTCTGGCAGGACCTGCCCTCAGGGCCAGAGCTTCCCGGGCTCCTGACCCTGTGTCACCACTCTTGCCCACCAATGCTGCGGGGAGGGTGTGAGTAGGAGGCGGAGCTGGAGGTGCAGTTTGGGGGTCTGGGGCAGGAAGTGGGAGCAGTGCCTGCTTCAGGGACCTGAAGCGTGGTCAGCAGCGTGGTCACTGCACCCACCCTGCCGAGGGCACCAGGTTCCTGTGCCTCACAGTGAGGCTCTGAGCAGGGCTGCCCAGGGCCGCATCCCTGGGTTCCACCCTGCATCAGGGTGATTGCCAGGCCTGACACTCCCAAGGGCCGGGCCCAGGACCCACAATCTGCTCCTGGAGGCATCCCCCTAGGCAGGGCCACAAGCTGGGTGAGGGGGAGCTGGTAGAGATGTTGCCTCTGCCCTGGATACCGGCCTGGGCCCAGCGAGAACCTGGAGCCCCTGCTCTAGGCTACAAGGGGGCACACTCCACAGACCTGACCAAAGCCAGGAGCAGGCAGCAGCCCCGCCCTCCTCGGGGTGCTTGGGTGCTGCAGCCACCCAAGTCAGAGCTGTGGACCCAGTCCTCCCTGTGTTGTTGGGGGCCACGAGTAGGAGCCCCCCACCCCACACAGCTGCAGCTGCCCAAGTTGGGGCTGTGGACCCAGGCCTCTTTGCACTCTTAGGGGCCAGGGAAGGCATCCCTCCTCCCCTTGTAGGCTTGGATGTGCCTGCTCCAATCTCGGAGCGGGGTTGGGGCCAAATCAGGGTGCTGTCACAGCCCAGCTGGATGTGTACACACTTAGGTCGGCGCTGACACACTAGGCCCCTGCCTCCTCAGCCCCCTCTGGACTTTGGGCCCTGACAAGCACCGTGGGAGGGGGTTTGAGGGCAGCTTGGTGCAGGCCTGCAGGTACCCCTTGACGCGAGCAGCCTGGGCTTCATGGATGGCGGCAGGAAGCAGACAGGCTCCTGGGCAGAAGTGGGCAGTTCTCTGGTGAGGCCCCACCTTCAGGCTGGGGAGGGCTGGAAGGCTGGGGGCCAGGCTGCCAGTCCTATGGACTAGAGTGAGGACTTGTGGTACCTTTTCTGGGCCCACCAATAGACAATCGGTGTGCCCTTTTCCCCCTCTGAGGCCCATAAAAGTTGCAGGCTCAGCCCAGAGCAGACCAGAGAATGGAGAGATGATGAGACAACCAGTTACAGAGAGGAGTTACCCTCTCTGCTGAGAGCTGAAGAGATGATGGGACAATCTGCCTGCAGAGAGGAGCCACCCACTCTAGTCTAGGACCTCTCTGCTGAGAGCTGCAGACAGCAGGACAACCAGCTGCAGAGAGAAGCTGCCCTCTCTGCTGATAGCTGAACACCTGTTGGGATGACCAGCTGCAGAGAGGAACCACTCTCACTGCTGAGAAAATACTTGCTGGGGTGACCTGCCTGCATAAAGGAGCTACCCTCTCTGCTAGGAGCTGAACACTCATCAGGATACGCTACTGCAGAGTAGAGCTGCCCACTGTGGGTCTTTGAGCTGTTCTGTTGCTCAATAAAGTTCCTCTTTGTCTTGCTCACCCTCCACTTGTTACCTGAGGACCTCATTCTTCCTGGTCACAGGACAAGAACTTGGGACCCTTGAATGGCAAGGGTAAAAGAGCTGTAACACAAGCAGAGCTGAAGTATGCCCGTTGCTCACCATGTTGCAGGCGAAGGAAGGGGGAGAAGAGCTGTGGCCCTTCTGGGAGCCCAGACCTGTGTATTTTTTTGTAAAGCCCCAAGCTAGGGCTGTGACTCCATCTTTGGGGCCCTGTGGTTCCTGGCATCTTCAAGCTTCTGAGTTTCACTGCATTCCCCGGTGCCGGCCAGTGAAGCTGCTTGTGGTGCACCTGGTCCAGCCACAGCCTTGCAGAGAGCTGGCACTCATGCCAGTACCTGGAGCTGCCCACCCTGTGGCAGCAGCTGGCACGTCTAACTGCGCAGTGGCTAGACTGTACACTCGCTTACATACCCCTCACCGCTCCACGCCTGACTCCAGTCTTTCTTGGAGGCATGGGGTCCAGGCTGGTAGCGTGAGCTGAGTGTAGCCTACCAGGACGAGTGGGCAGAACAAGCCTAGCGGATCTGAGCAAAACTCGGGCAGAGGCGCCACCGGCCACAGGTTTCTGGCCAGAAAAGTGACACCCTAAAGATCCCATAACAATGTCTAATAAAGTATAAATTACGTGCAATAAAATTTACTCTTTTAAGTGAACATTTCAGTGAGTTTTGATAAATATATACATTAGTGTAGCCACTACTGCAATCAAGGTATAGATATAGGGCTGGCTGCTGTGACTCATACCTATAATGGCAATGCTTTGGGAGGCTGAGGCTGGAGGATGGCTTTAGGCCAGGAGTTTGAGACCAGCCTGTGCCACATGCTGAGCCCCATCTTTGGAAAAAAAAAAAAAAAAAGTAGCCTGGTGTGGTGGCACATGTCTGTAGTTCCAGCTACTTGGGATGCTAAGATGGGAGGATTGCTTGAACCTAGGAGTTTGAACCTGCGGTAAGTCATGATCACTCCACTGTATTCCAGCCTGAGTGACAGATTGAGACTCCGTTTCTAAAAATAGGTAGGTAGATAGATAGATAGGGAACATTTTCATGCTTCTAAAAAGTCCTCTCATGCCTCTTTGTAGTCAGTTCCCTTTCTAGCATCTGGCAGTCACTGATCTGTTTTCTGTCTGTATGTTTTTGTCTTTTCTAGAATGTCATATAAATAGTATACAGTTTTTTGTGTCTGGCTTTTCACTTAGGATCATACAGTTGAGATTTATCTATGTTGTATTTACTGACAGTTGTTGCTTTTTATTGCTGAATATGATACGATTTATCCTTTCACCAGTGGAAAGACACTTGAATTTCTAGTTTTGGGCTATGGTGAACATAATTGTTCTGAACATTTGCATACAGATCTTGGAATGTTTATATGTTCCTGTTTTCATTTCTCTTGGGTAAATATGTAGGAGAAGAATTGCTAGGTCATAAGTGTCTTGTTTGTATGAGACTGACAAACTTTCCTAATTGGCTGTTCCATTTTACATTTTCACTAGCAATGTATGAGAGTTCTAGTTATTTTTAAATTTAATCTATTACTTAAAAATATTTTTGGCTGCTCTGCCTGTGGAGTAGCCATTTTTTTTTGTTAACTTCTCTAATAAACTTGCTTTCACTAAAAACAAAAAAACAGGCTGGGCACAGTGGCTCACGCTGGTAATCCCAGCCCTTTGGAAGGCCGAGGTGGGTGGATCACCAGGTCAGAAGAACGAGACCATCCTGGCCAACATGGTGATACCCCGTCTCTACTAAAAATACAAAAATTAGCTGGGGGTGGTGGCGGGCGCCTGTAGTCCCAGCTACTTGGGAGGCTGAGGCAGGAGAATGGCTTGAACTCGGGAGGCGGAGATTGCAGTAAGCAGAGATTGTGCCACTGCACTACAGCCTGACGACAGAGCAAGACTCTGTCTTAAAAAAAAAAAAAAAAACAACTTCCCCTAGCTTTATTGAGGTGTAATTTACAAATAAAAATCATATATATTTATGGTGGACAGTGTGATGTTTCATGTATACATTGTGAAATGATTACAGCAGTCAAGGTAATTAACATATCCATCACTTCACATAGTTACCCTGTGTGTGTGTGTATGTGTGTTTATGGTGAAGAAATTTAAAATCTCTCTTGGCAGGGTGCAGTAGCTCACGCCTGTAATCCCAGCACTTTGGGAGGCTGAGGTGGGTGGATTGCTTGAGTCCAGGATTTTGAGACCAGCGTGGGCAACAGGTTTTTTCCTCCAAAAAAGAGATCTACTCCCTTAACATACCTCATTTGTGGTTTTAGTTTGTGTTTTCCTGGTGACTAATGATGTTGAACACCTTTTCAAGTGCTTGTTGCCATTTATGTATTTTTTTGTAAAGTGTCTGATCAAATTTGTGCTCTTTTTATTGGGTTGTTTGACTTCTTACTGTTACTGGTGGAGGGTGTCCAGGTTCTTGGTGTTTTGAAAAAAGAATTGGACAAAATGCACAAACAAAGCAATGACAGAAAAGCCACAGATTTATTGAAATGAAAGTACACTCCATAGGGTGGGAATGGGCTTGAGCAAGCAGCTTGAGAGTGCTGGTTATGGAATTTTCTGGGGTTTAAATACCCTGTAGAGGTTTCTCATTGGTTATACTGTGTATGCCTTATGTAAATGAAGAGGATGAAGTGAAGTTACAAAGTTATTTACTTGGTATACACCCTATGCAAATAAAGAAGATGTTTCCTGACATAGCTGAAGTGAAGTTACACAATTATTTACTTGGATGTAGAAAGTTGGGGTTTTTCTGTTTGATTTAGTTCTACAAAGTCCTTAGGTTCCCTGCCACCAGACCCTATTCTCCTGCCTCAGTATTATTGAGATTTTTTTTTCTAATTCTAGATACAAGTCTGTCCCTCCCTCCCTTTTTCCTCCCCTCTCCCCTCTCTTCCTTGCCTTGCCTTCCCTTTCCGTTTTCCTTTCGTTGCACTCTGTTGCCCAGGCAGGAAGGCAGTGGCACAATCACAATTTACTGAAGCCTTTATCTCCCGGGCTCAATTCATCCTCCCACCTCAGCCTGCTGAGTAGCTGGGACTACAGGTGCACGCCACCATGCCCGGCTAATTTTTGTATTTTTTGTAGAGATGGGGTTTCACCATGTTACCCAGGCTGGTCTTGAACTCCTGACCTCAAGCATTCCTTTTGCCTAAACTTCCCAAAGCACTGGGATTACAGCCATGAGCCACCTCACTGGCCAAATGATACACTCTTTATTTTTGTTCCTAAAGTGTCTTTGCAATTAATACTTGCAGTTGAATTTTTAAATATTTATATTTTATAATTGGATTAAAAAAAAAAAAAAACAAACTCAGCTGGGTGCAGTTGGCTCACACCTGTAATTGGGAGGCTGTGCCCAGGAATTTGAGACCAGCCTGGGCAACATAGTGAGACCTCGTCTCTACTAAAAAATAAAAAAACGTAAAAATGAATTAGCCAGGTGTGGTGATGGATGCCTGTAGTCCCAGCTGCTTGGGAGGTTGAGGTGGGAGCATTACTTGAGCCCAGGAGGGCGAGGCTGCAGTGAGCTGTGTTTGTGCCATTGTACTCCAGCCTGGGTAACGGAACAAACTCCAGCCTGGGTGAAAGAACAAGATTCCATCTCAAAAACAAAAGCAAAAACCCCTTGTCTTTTGAAAAATTTCTTTTACAAACTGGAAAAAAGAGGTAATGCATGCTATTTGAATTATATAGAAAGAAGGGGCCGGGCGCGGTGGCTCAAGCCTGTAATCCCAGCACTTTGGGAGGCCGAGACGGGTGGATCACGAGGTCAGGAGATGGAGACCATCCTGGCTAACACGGTGAAACCCCGTCTCTACTAAAATATACAAAAAACTAGCCGGGCAAGGTGGCGGGCGCCTGTAGTCCCAGCTACTCGGGAGGCTGAGGCAGGAGAATGGCATGAACCTGGGAGGCGGAGCTTGCAGTGAGCTGAGATCTGGCCACTGCACTCCAGCCGGGGCGACAGAGCGAGACTCCGTCTCAAA
>NC_037682.1:55261157-55435413 GCF_003255815.1 Theropithecus gelada
AAAAAAAAAGAAACCCCAAAAAAAAAAAAAAAAAAAAAAAAAAAAAAAAAAAGAAGGGTGCCTGGTACATCATAGATAGTTAACAAAGATAACACAGAATGAACACACAGTTGTTGAAAATATGGGGAAAAAAGCTATAAAAAAGGAGGTGGGCCGGGCGCGGTGGCTCAAGCCTGTAATCCCAGCACTTTGGGAGGCCGAGGCGGGTGGATCACAAGGTCAGGAGATCGAGACTATCCTGGCTAACATGGTGAAACCCCGTCTCTACTAAAAATACAAAAAAAACTAGCCGGGCGCGGTAGCGGGCGCCTGTAGTCCCAGCTACTTGGGAGGCTGAGGCGGGAGAATGGCGTGAACCCGGGGGGCGGAGCTTGCAGTGAGCCGAGATCGCGCCACTGCACTCCAGCCTGGGAGACACAGTGAGACTCCGTCTCAAAAAAAAAAAAAAAAAAAAAAGGAGGTGGATGTGGTTATAAAAGAGTAATTGGGAGGAATTTTTGTGGTGATAAAACTTTTATATTTTGACTGGGTGGTGGATACATATATCTACATGTATGAAAAAATTGCATAGAACTAAATACACACTTACAACCACAAATGAGTATAGGTAAAACTGAGGAAATGTGAATGAGATTGGTGGATTCTATTATATCCTGGTGGTGATTTTGTAATTTAATTTTGCCTGATGTCACCAATGGGGGGAACTGGGTAAAAGTTACATGGTTTCTGTATTAATTCTTACAATTATGTGTAAATCTGCAACTATCTCAAAATTAAAAGTTCAATTAAAAAAGCTATAAGAAAGATAGAAAGATACCCTTACTATCTTTTTAAAAACTATTAATGACATAAGGAAAATTTATTTTATAAAATTTTAGAAAAACATAATGTCCAGTGGCTGTATTATTATATAATTTGAGTGTATCATTTTAACTTAGTCACTTTACTATTGGACCTTGTTTCCAGTTTTGTGTTCTTATAATGCTGTTATGCTGAGGAGAACATAGCTTGAAAACCACTGATTTTTTATGACAGTTTGGTTTTGATAATTTGAAATTAAGACCTTGTTTTTCTGACTCTGCCTGTGTACTATGGCAGAATAATTAGGAAATATCATTAGCTTCTAATATGTGGTTATTTAGCCAACCATATTTTTCTTATTGTTTTTACTTTCTTTTACTGAGATTTGTCCAGAAAAATTGATAATGACTACCTGGGTTAATTATTTTATATGCCTTTACTTTTTTTTATTTCTGCTGTCCATTAATACATTTATAATTCATTTATCTTGGTGGTATTTCATCTGGAGTCAATTATGTTAATCATTTGAAGTTCTTGTATTTTTTTCATATCAATCTGCTTAAGTATATTAGAGAATGTTTGACATGTTTCTTAGGCATTTAATCAGTATTTAAGCAGTATAAGTGAGATAAGCTAGAATGTAAATTTATGTATAACACCTGAAATACATTTTGAGCCATTGTAAAAAATTGATAATTGATTGTGATTAAACCATTGTAATACATAGCTTGAGTTTTCTCCCCTGAAGTAGTTGGTATTTTCTAGTTGCTGTTTGTTGCCACCTGTCAAGAACCATTTGGGATTCACCGATTTAACAGTTATTTATTGCTTTCCAGGCATTGTGCTAAGTGCTAGGCTAGATACAAATGAGTCAAGATTAAAACTCTATCCCTAACCTAGTCATTAGTGGACAGAATCTTGAAACAAGTAATGATAAATTATTTCAGGAGGATGGACCCACTTTACTGAGGGAAAAAGAGAATATGTCTTATGAGAGGTGATGTTTAAACCAAGCTGTATAGTTTGCATAAACATTCGCTATGTGGAAAAGAGGACAGAGGAGATTATAGGCACAGAGGAAAAATGTGTGTGTGTGAATGTCTTGTTACAGGAATGGAGAAGTGAATGTAGATGGAAACTGAGATGGGCTTTGATGCCTGAGTGGGTTGACAATTGGGAAAAGCTCTGTACATCAGGCTATAGAATTTAGCCTTTAATCTATAGATGGTAGGGTCTGTTGAAAAACGGTAGCTCTTGAAAAGCAATAAACAACAGAAATGTGACTCAAATGGCAATGAACTGAAGGGAGAAAGACCAGTATGAGAAAGCTCAAGCGTTTTTATGGTGGAAATGGCAAGGAAGGTGTGGATGCTAGAGACATTTGAAAGTTGAGGTTAGTAAAACTTAGTAATGAATGAATGTGAGGGGTAAAGTAGAAAGAGTGGATGAGGCTAACAAAGTTTGTAGCTTGGGTAATATGTGTCGTGATGCTATGGATACAAATAGGGAATTCAGGAGAAGAAATGAATTTGGATGAGGGAAGGAAATGCTGAGTGAAAGGTGACAGTCTATGATCAAGGTAGAGATGTCATTTAGGTGTTTAGACATGTGAGTCAGGAGGTAAGGAGAAAAGTGAAGATAGAGATTTAACTTGGCAATTGTCAGTAGCCAGCTGATTGTCAAATATGAAGAAAAACGTGAGATTGCGTAGGAAATGTGCATAGAGTGAAAAGAAGAGTGGCCTCAGAATTGTACTCAGAGAAAAATCTATATTCAAAAGGTAGATAAAGCAGTGGCAGCCTGGAAACTAAATAGAAGTAGTCAGAGGTATTGCAAAAGAATCAATATAGCATGATATGGTCTCATGGAAACCCTGGGTATAGAGAATTTTGAGGAAGAGGAAATAGCAAATGTCAAATGTGCTGAAAATGTCATGTATAATAAGGACTAAAAATAGGCTTATGCATTTAATAATTAGGATAAATTTAGAACATTATAGTAGAGTTGTGGGGGCCATAGTCATTTTAATGAATGCATGCCCCAAGTCATATGCTATATAAACCTCATGTAGTCCAGTTTGTTTCATTTCTTTTTAGAAGTTTAATATGACCTGCAACTCATGGCTTGTTGAAAATGGAAAGAGGAGTCAGAGGCAACTTCAAAATTGCAGATCTGGGGATCTGGGGTACTTGTGATGTTGTGACTTAAATTGGAAGAATGAGAATGTTTTTCTTTTAAAATTACTTATTTGTGTTTGTGCGCTTGACATAGAATGGTGCTTGTTTTGTAGCTATCCAAGTGGAGACTTCAAAAGATGGGACAGGTAAGGACTGGGTGCAAAGACTTGAGAGTCATTAGGGTATATAGAGTTATGAAATTGTGTAGGTGTCCCCAAGAAGTTGGCATAGAGACAGAAGAATAGAGTACCAAGAACCAAGCTTTGGAAACACTATTGATAAGAGGATGTAAAAGAAAAGGAACCACAGAAGGGTTTGGAGAGTTTGGAAGAGACATTTGGTTCTCCATGGCGATTCTTCTCCTTGATGGTTTTGACTAATCATGTGGACATGCTGAAGAGAGACTCTTTTCAAGTTTCTGACAGCTATAAGCAGTGAGTAAGTTCTAGTCAGTTGGATGTAAGTGGAAATGATGAATGTAGTATCCTATAAGTGTTCTTAAAGGGTGAGGGTATGCCTTCCTAGCTTTTCTTTTTCCTAAGACTGGCATTCTGATATGAAGGCTGCAGCCCAGCAGCCATCTTGGGCCAAGAGGGTAAGGCCCAAACCCTAGGTATATCAGAGCAAAAAGCTAGAAAGAACCTGAGTCCCTAATGACTTATAGTGGGATTGTCATAGCAGACCTGGATAGCTACCCTCTGGATTTATTTTATTATTTTAATATGAATTTTAAAATTATTTATTTATTTTGACATGAAAGGCTATAATCTTGTATATTTAAACCACTATAAATTTGAGTTTATTGCTTCATGTGGCTAATCTAAATCCAGATACACAGAAGAAGGCGAGATCAGAAAAGTCATAGCAAGTGAAGGAATATTTCTTAGTGTCAGGTGTGGCAGATAGTGATCAGTAAGATGAGGAGTTAATGAAAAGCTTTGCATTTCACAAAACTTTAGGGCTGAAAGTTAACTGTACACATACTCTATTTTTGTCCCATTTTTGGGTAAGGAGAAACCAGTGAAGGCTGCCCGCCTCCCCCACCCCCAATCCCCAGTTGTTACCTGTGGGTAGTTACACAGCTATTGAGTGGTAAATCCTGTCCTAGAAGTTTTCTCATGCCCATACTCCAGTACACCATGCTGTATCAAGGGTAGTTTTACCCCTAAATTGTTTCAGCTGGAATGTTGTGTTGTAAACCATATTGCAGAATTTTAGCAGGATGAAGAATAGGAAGTAGAGGCAGCATATTAAGATGATTTGTTTCAGTAATCTGATTTTGAGAGGTAAGAGTATCTGGTTGGAAAACTTTGAATGCTTATTCTTCAGGGTAAAAAGACAATTTTTTGTATCCCAGAGTTACCTGGCTTATTATTGCTCTCAGTAACATGTTCGTTGAATTAAATTTCAGACTTAATAAGATACAATGAGAGTTTTAAAAAATGTGTGGAATAGATGTGACCATTTTAAAGGCAGAAGAGTGGAAATCAATGGAATGAGAACAGTTGATGCTGGAGAAAGTGGGGATAGTATGTATAGGAATAAAGTTCCTTAGGATGTGAGGGTCTCAAGCACGTGTATTGGGAATACAAATATATCAGTCCAGCTCTTAGTCATCCCCTCTAGAGTGTGTACTTTGGAAAATAAAATTGTCATTTCATTAATCTTGGAGATACAGGTTGAGTATCCCTAATCTGAAAATCTGAAATACTCTGAAATCTGAAACTTTTTGAGCACTGACATGACACTCAAAGGAAATGCTCATTGGAGCATTTTGGATTTCGGATTTTTGGATTAGAGATACTCAACTGGTAAGTATAATGCAAATATTTAAAAATCCAAAGGAATCCTGAAACACTTCTGATGCCAAACATTTCAGATAAATGATACTGAAATGTATTCTATAATGATGTACATTAAAACATATCACTGATCAGCTGGGCGTGGTAGCTCAGGCCTGTAATCCCAGCAGTTTGGGAGGCCGAGGCAGGCGGATCATGAGGTCAGGAGTTCGAGACCAGCCTGACAAACATGGTGAAACCCCTGTCTCTACTAAGAATACCAAAATTAGGCGGGCGTGGTGGCGTGCACCTGTAATTCCAGCTACTCAGGAGGCTGAGGCAGTAGAATCACTTGAACCCAGGAGGTGGAGGTTGCAGTGAGCTGAAATCGCGCCATTGCACCCCAGTCTGGGCGACAGAGGGAGACTCTGTCTCAAAAACAAACAAAAAAACATATCACTGATCAGGTGTAAGGACACTGTGGGAGGCGACAAGTCACATAGGCATATAATAAAACTGGAAATCTACAGGTAAACTTAGCGCTAACTGACAGGGAGGTATTGGGAAGATAGTGGTGATGTGTGCCAAGAAGTTTCAGGGTAAGCTTTTAAATTTCAGGTACTAGTATCTAAATAATGAATTCCAAGAGACTTAACCTCTTGAAATAACTTTTTTTTTTTTTTGAGATGGAGTCTCGCTCTTGTTGCCCAGGCTAGAATGCAATGGTGCGACCTCAGCTCACTACAGCCTCCGCCTCCCAGGTTCAAGCAATTCTCCTGCCTCAGCCTCCTGAGTAGCTGGGATTACAGGCACCCGCCACCACACCCGGCTAAGTTTTTATATTTTTATTAGAGATAGGGTTTCACCATGTTGGCCGGGTTGGTCTTAAACTCCTGACGTCAGGTGATCCACCCACCTCAGCCCTGCAAAGTGCTGAGATTACAGGCATAAGCCACCACGCCTGGCTTTTTTTTTTTTTTTTTTTTTTTTTTAATAAGAGACGGGGTCTTGTTCTGTTGCCCAGGCTGGAATGCCTGCAGAAGTGCAATCATAGCTCACTGCAGCCTCAAACTCATGGCGTCAGCCATTCTTTCACCTTGGCTACCCAAAGTGCTGAGATTACAAGAGTGTGCCAGAGCCACTGCACCTAGCCTTGAAATAACTTTTTGAGTAGTTTTATTCCCAATTGTAGGTTAATTTGTAGATTATAGGTTGTTATGCCCAATATGATAAAGATCATTTTTATTAAAAACTGTTAGGAAAGTGAAGGCATTGATTAAATCATTGTGTTGCTGGAATTGTATTTCTTTTTTCTTTTTTTTTGAGATGGAGTTTTGTTCTTGTTGCCCAGGCTGGAGTGCAATGGGGTGCGGTCTCGGTTCGCTGCAACCTCTGCCTCCCTGATTGCAAGCTGTTCTCCAGCCTCAGCCTCCCAAGTAGCTGGGACAGGCGCCTGCCGGTCTTGGCTCACTGCAACCTCTGCCTTCCTGATTCAAGCTGTTCTCCAGCCTCAGCCTCCCAAGTAGCTGGGATTACAGGCGCCTGCCACCACGCCCGGCTAATATTTTTGTATTTTTAGTAGAGACAGGGTTTCACCATGTTGGCCGGACTGGTCTCAAACTCCTGATCTCAGGTAATCCGCCTGCCTCGGCCTCCCTAAAGTGCTGGAATTACAGGCGTGAGCCACCGCACCCAGCCAAAAATGTTTTAACAGTAGTACTTAGTTAAGCTCCAACACTGTGCTAGTTTCTTGGGGTTGATGTAACAAATTACTACAAACTTGTGGTTTAAAACAAACACCATTCTTTCACAATTCTGAAGACTAGAAGTCTGAAATTAAGGTGACAGGTGGGCCTCAGTCTCTTTGAAGGATTTAGGGGAGGATCCTTCCTTTCCCTCTTCCAGCATCTGGTGGCCCCAGGTGTTCCTTGATTTGTGGTAGCATAACTCTAATCGCTTTCTCTCTCATCACGTGGCCATCTTCTCTGTTACTGTGTCTAAATCTCCCTTTCCTTTCTTTTATAAAGATGCTAATCATTGGATTCAGGGCTCACCCTAAATCCATGATAATTTTCATCAGAAGATCCTTAACTAATTATATCCACAAAGACCCTATTTCCAAATAAAGTCACATTATGAGATTCTTTCTGATGGACGTGAATTTTTGGAAAACGCTGTTCAACTCACCACAAACACAATGGTTCATGCGGTCTTTATAATAATAGTTTGTAAATATTAGGAATTTTATCTGGATAGAACAGTGCTAAATAGGCTTAATTTTTTATTTTGCAACAAACAAAATTATTCAAAAAGCCAAATATATGAAATAGAAATCATTCTCACAACATTATAAGTTAAATCAGCATCCACTCTAAATACTTCATTGAAAAATATGCTGTAGAAAGTTCATAATTCCTTGGAAGACTTTGCATGATTTTTGTTTGTTCGTTTGCTTGTTTAGAGACAGAGTCTTTGTGATGCCCAGGCTGGTCTCAAACTCCTGGGCTCAAGCGATCTGCCCGCCTCGGCCTCCTAAAGTGCTGGGATTACAGTTTTTTTGTTTTTGTTTTTGTTTTTGTTTTGTTGTTATTGTTTTTGAGACAGGGTCTCACTCAGTTGCCCAGGTGGGAGTGCAGTGGCACTGTCTTTTTTAATGTTTTTGTAGAGATGGGGTCTTCCTCTGTTCCCAGGCTGGCCTTGAACCCCTGGCCTCAAGGGATCCTCCTGCCTTGGCCTCCCAAAGTGCTGGTATCACAGGCATGAGCTATTGTGCCAAGCCTGCTTTACACAGTTTTAAGAAAGGCTTAAATTTGTGTTGTGTTCTTTGTTCTAACTTTAAATTACTAGTGCCACCTGTTTTCTCTGTATTATTATATTGATAACCAGTAGATACTTTCTTTGGATCTAGTGTCACAACCTACATTTATTTCTCTATACACTTGCTTTACAAGCAGAGACTATCAGATTGAATATTCATTCATTAAAAAAAATTGAGTGTGTTCACATTATTGCATCGACTCTTCATGGTTACACTGAGTTATCCTTGAAGGTGCATAAAGGTTAAATAATTTGCCCATGTTCATACTGATCATGAATGTAATTAAAAGGGATTAAATGAAACTTGAACACAGTTTCTGGCTTTAAATAAAAACTTTTGTCTATAAATACATTGTGGGGACTGGGAGGTTAAGATGAGTAGTGGCAAAGGCACTGAATTGATAAACAATGAGTAGATTCTCAATTTGGCTGGAATATTGGGACCATAAAAGGAAAACTAATAAGTAATAAACGAAGATTATATTAGAGCAGCCAAAACAGGTTTTTTTCCAACTGTTTTTCCAGGCCAACCACTTTACATTGTGTTTCGTCTGTCCTTCATCTCTGGGGTTGAAATTCTTGATATTTTGGCAGCCACACATGATAAAATTGATACAAATAAATAAAAGAAAATTTAAAACTTGTTACACAGGAAGGTTTAAAAGTGTTTTCACTTTTGGGGTGGAAACTTGGTAGTCAGGAAGATTGAAAATACTTTTGCAAATTTTTTTTTTGTTGCAAAGTGTGGTTGCTGTTTTTGGCATGACAGGTAAGTCCAGATTCCTAATTATGGTAGAAAATAATTTTTCCCCTTATCAGTAAAGTATTTTTGTGGAAAGTAAAAAACTATGCAAATTGACTACTGTTAGAAGATCATTCTCAGAAAACATTGTTTCTTTTCAAGCTTCTTGAATTTAATGCTTTGCTTTTAACTATGGTTACAACTCTAGAGAATTTTCAAATGTTGACACCTGTATAGCATGTTGTAATCTGTAGTGTAGTATTACAACTCCAGAGAATTTTCAAATGTTGAAACCTATATAGTGTGTTGTAATCTGTAGTGTTATGAATACCACATAAATTTAGAGACAGCAATGAAACATCACATTTTTTCCTCACTCTTAAATGTTGACTTAAGAAGTCACCTAGTAGACTCTCACTGATATGTATGATTAAAAATGGATAGAGCCTATAGAATTTTATGTTAAAATATTTATTTTGAAATAATGAATAGTTCCCCAAGAAGCAATTTTTGTTTCACCCCTTCTAGTGTATTGGATTTTTTGTTTTGTTTTAAGATTGTGTTGCAGCCTTGGAAATGAGGAGGATTGGGATACTTTTTTTAAAAAAATTAATGATAGAATGTTAAACCATAGAATACAAGTTAATGACAAGTCATGTAAGTAAAAAGTAATTTTAGTTTTGTAAGGTATACATGTGTTTTACCGTAGAAACTGAGGACATGAATAGTGAAACAATATTCAGTACATCCTACAAATAACTTAAAATATTTTAGTTTTATCTTGTGTAAGTAGGAAATCATGCAGAGATGGGTGTCATACCCATCAAGGTGCTCCAACAGAGAATAAAATATACTTTGGTCTTAGAATTTAGAGTTTTGTCACTAAAGACTTTTAAAGCCATATCGTGCTTTTATAGTTACATGCACAAATGGGGGCAACACTTTGGGAAAAGTACTGGCTTTCAAAGGAACCAGGTTAATTGCCTTTGCTTTCAGATTGGTTGTCTGGTGTTCTTTCTCTCTTTTTTTTTTCTCTTCTCTCTCTTTTCTTGGTCTCCTTTCTCTACAAACTGTGTGTTTTGTTTTAGTCACATTTGACTTTACCTCCTTATAGACTTAGTTTCTGACTGATTCTTTCTCCCTGGCTATTGAGTTCACGTGTCCATGTGATTTGGAAACTGCTGCTCATCTATTTTTCTACCCAATTTTTACTTATAATTCGTAACCAGGATGGTGGTGGTTCTGCTGCACATTTCTGGTGCATGCTCCTGCATATTCTTTTGCATATTGCTTCCACTGACGTGTCTATGCTAAACTGTTTTACTTACTGTAGTAATACATACTTGTTAAAAATTTTAAGCATTACAGAAACTCGCTGACTCTTGAATGTAGTACATATCTCTGCAGATCTTGTCACAATGAATTTGTTTCTAGGTACTTGAACAGAAACTTTCTAATTCTTTTTTTTTTTTTTTGAGATGGAGTCTTGTTCTGTCACACAGGCTGGAGTGCAGTGGCACGATCTCGGATCGCTGCAACCTCCACTTCCTAGGTTCAAGCGATTCTCCTGCCTCAGCCTCCTGAGTGGCTGAGATTACAGGTGCCCACCACCACTCCCAGCTCATTTTTGTATTATTAGTAGAGACGGGGTTTCACTGTGTTGGCCAGGCTGGTCTCGAACTCCTGACCTCAGGTGATCTGCCTGCCTCGGCCTCCCAAAGTGCTGGGATTACAGGTGTGAGCCACTACTCCAGCTGAAACTTTCTTTTTTTTTTTTTTTTTTTTTTTTTGAGACGGAGTCTCGCTCTGACGCCCAGGCTGGAGTGCAGTGGCCGGATCTCAGCTCACTGCAAGCTCCGCCTCCCGGGTTTACGCCATTCTCCTGCCTCAGCCTCCCGAGTAGCTGGGACTACAGGCGCCGGCCACTGCGCCCGGCTAGTTTTTTGTGTTTTTTAGTAGAGACGGGGTTTCACCGTGTTAGCCAGGATGGTCTCGATCTCCTGACCTCGTGATCCGCCCGTCTCGGCCTCCCAAAGTGCTGGGATTACAGGCTTGAGCCACCGCGCCCGGCAAAACTTTCTAATTCTCTTAATAAAATGAAACTTTCTAATTATCTTAATAAAATGAAACCCTTAATAAAATGAAACCCTGTAATTTTAAACACTACAGAAACCTGCTGACTCTTGAATGTAGTCCATATCTCTTCAGATTTTGTCACAATGAATTTGGTTCTAGGTACCTGAACAGAAACTTTTAAATTCTCTTAATAAAAGGAAACCCTAGTCCTCCAAGGTTGGCAGGGGAAGGAGCACCTGCCTCCACATGGGAAGGATTGGCTTGAACTCAAAGCTCCAATTCTTCTATTTCTCCAGTGATCTCATGGAGTGCCACTTTTTCCTAACCTTCTGGCCTAACTCCCACTGCCAAATCATTCATCCCTTTATTTGCTGAGGCACAGCTGCAGCAGTGAAATAAAACTTTTCTAAAGGTTAAAAATAAGGTAATGAAACCAGAGGATAACTTTTAAGTCAATTGTCTGGTTTGCAAGGTATAGTTTCCTCCTTTTCAGTCTGTAGTGTCCTAAAGGGATTCCACCCTGCCTAGTTTGTGGTCTGCCGTCATATGATGAAGGTCATCTTGCCTGTCAACATGTTTCCTTAAGTCTAGGCCCTAGATGGTGGCCAGACAGACAGCCCATTCCTGTCAGGTCTATCTAATGAGGTCCATTTTCCTGGTTCTAGTTTTCCATTCAAATGTCTGTTTCTTTTCTGTATGATTGATACCAGGACTATGCTTCAGGAGATATTCCATTTCTTACCCAAGGCCTTAAACTACAGCACTAACTGGTCTGCTACATTATAATGTAGCACAAGAAGAAGAGGTACACACATCCAGCAGTGTGGGAAGGGACATCTTTGTTTTTGTACCTGTTTGCCACCCATGGTCCTAGCGTTGACAAAACTTTGATGTTACCTAGAAACGTGGTCATAACATTCATGTACAAATCAAAGCACAGCTAAATAAGCTTTATATTTTCTGTTTCTTTTACAAGAAAAATAAGTTATCTAGAAGTATATGCTCATATTTATTTTTAACTGATTCATTGCAGTCTTTCCTGTTTGATTTTAATCTGAACAAATAATGATACCATTTTTATTACGTAGGAAGCATGAATGTTGAAGCAGTTTTTTAAAAAACAGTAGTTCGAGTTCAAAAACATCTAGATCCTGGACTGATTTAACTTGTGCAATTAAGTTGAAGTAATGATTTCTGAAAGCTGTCCTATCCCTTTCATTTGACTCCGCTTTGTATAATGGGTCTGTTCTTTCTACTAATAATTAAACAGAATAATTAGTTATCAAATAATCTAATTCAAAAACTAAAAACAGTCTTTTATTTACATGTTACATAAAGGCTCACTCCAGGGATTTATTTAGTTATTTTATTATTATTATTATTATTATTATTATTATTTGTTTGGAGACGGAGTCTCACTCTGTCACCCAAGCTGAGGTGCAGTGGCGTAATCTTGGCTCACTGCAACCTCTGCCTCCCAGGTTCAAGCGATTCTCCTGCCTCAGCCTCCACAGTAGCTAGGATTACAGGCATGGGCCGCCATTCCTGGCTAATTTTTGTATTAGTGGAGATGAGGTTTTACCATGTTGGCCAGGCTGTCTTGAACTCTTGACCTCAAGTGATCCATCCACCTCGGCCTCCCAAAGTGCTGGGATTATAGGCATGAGCCACCGTGCCTGGCCTGTTGTTATTATTATTATTGTTGTTATTTTAAGACAAGGTCTGGCTCTGTTGCCTAGGCTGGAGTACAGTGGTGTCATCTGCAGAGCCCACTGCAGCCTCTGCCTCCCAGGCTCAAGCCAACCTCAGCCTTCCAAGTAGCTGGGACTACAGGTGCATGCCACCATGCCTGGGTAATTTTTGTATTTTTAGTAGAGACAGGTTTTTGCCATGTTGCCCTGGCTGGTCTTGAACTTGTGAGTGCGCACTTTGGTAGTGCTGGGATTACAGGTGTGAACTAGTGTGCCTGGACTGGTATTTTTTGTTTTTAATGAATAATTTTAAAGAAATGGTATGGTGAAATCACCGTGTTTGCCCAGGGTTGTTTGTACTTGTGGTTCATGAGGTTTGAAGTTATTGAAGAAATTGTTGCAAGACTGAAGGAAATTGTGTGAGTAGCGAGTAACTAGTAAATAAGTAAGCCTTAGCTATAGTGAACTACTTGTCATTCTCCTAAAGAATCAAGATTGCTGTCCTTGATTTTGCAATTGCTACTCCCTTGTTATTCTGTCTTTTTGATCATAACCACTCCAGTGGGTAAGAAGTGGCATACTGCTGACATTTTAACATATGTATTTCCAGAGATTTTTGTGTGCATCCATATACATATATATGTATCATTAATTTTACTACTACTTTTTTTCTTTTTCTTTTTTTTTTTTCGAGATGGAGTCTCGGTTTGTCGCCCAGGCTGGAGTGCAGTGGCACGATTTTGGCTCACTGCAGGCTCTGCCTCCCCGGTTCATGCTGTTCTCCTTCCTCAGCCTCCTGAGTAGCTGGGACTACAGGCACCTGCCACCATGCTCGGCTATTTTTTTTCTGTTTTAGTAGAGACGGGTTTCACCATGTTAGCCACGATGATCTCGATCTCCTGACCTCATGATCCACCTGCCTCAGCCTCCCAAAGTGCTGGGATTACAGGTGTGAGCCACCCTGCCTATAATTTTACTTCTTAAATACATATTTATAGCATCTATCCATTTATATAAGCTGTATTTTTAAAACTTAACGGCATGTTATTGGAAGCTTTCCATATTCTGTATACAGTTGACCCTTCAACAACATGGATTTGAACTGCGTGGGTCCACTTATACACATCTTTTTCTGCCTCTGCTACCCTTGAGACAGCAAGAACAACCCTTTCTCTTCCTCCTTCTCAGCCTACTCAACATGAAGACAATAAGGATGAAGACCTTTGTGCTCATCTACTTCCACTTAATGAATAGTAAATGTGTTTTCTTCTTATGATTTTATTAATAACATTTTCATTTCTCTAATCTGCTTTATTGTGGAATACATTATTTAATACATATAAACATTAACACTATGTATTAATCTACTGTTTATATTATCTGTAAGGCTTCTGGTCAAGAGTAGGCTATTAGTAAAGTTTTTTGGGGAGTCAAAAGTTATATGTAGATTTTCGACTGCACAGGGGTTGGTGCACCTAACCCTTGAGTTGTTCCAGGGACAACTTTGTATATATAAAACATAACAACATTAATTTTTATTAACTGCGAAATGTTTTTATCATTTTAATATATAATTTAAAGTAAATTAGTTTATCAATTAATCTCATGATTAGACAATTTTATTTTCAAATTTTTGCTATTATAAATAGTGCTGTGATGAATTGTTCTAGCCAGATTTTTGCATTGATTTTTAATTTCTCAGGATCAATAGAGAGGCAGTAAAGTTTAGTAGTAGAAAAGTTAGAAGTGTGGGATGAACTAGATGCGGTGGCTCACTCCTGTAATCCCAGCAAATTGGGAGGTTGAGGTGGGAGGATCATTTCAAACCAGGAATTTGAGGTTCCAGTGAGCCGTGATTGCACTACTGTACTCTAGCCTAGGTGACAGAGTGGGACCCCGTTTCTACAAGAATAGATAAAGTATGGGATGGAGCTACGTAGTCTGGGCTTGATTCTTAGTTTTGCCTCTTAGTAGTTCTGGCTTTGGACAAGTTACTTAGTTTTTCTGTCTCAGTTTCTGCATTCATGAAATTGGATAATAGTAAATAGTAGTATCTACCTCATAGAGATATTGTGAAGATTAAATGAGTTATTTCATGTAAAGTCAAACAGTGTCTGGTACACAATAATAGTGCTACATTTTCATCATAGAAATGGAACTGCTGGGTCAAGGATATGTATGTTTATGTGGATGTATGTGAATGTTCTTCCTGGCATCCCTTCCTTTGGGAACCATGCCTTCTTTTCCCTATGGTTCCAGGGAAAGTTTCAGTCCTAGTTACCCTACCCTCTATTTAAGGTGGGCCAATTAGAGCTTGGGTGTTTTCTTTTGGAGCAAACTGGGACGCCTGTCTTTTCCCACTAGGATGACTAAGGTAAGATACTGTGATTAAGTTGAGGCTACCAGTGTGTGTTTTCCTTACTGTGTTTAGAGAGTCTCTGAGTATTCAACACAAGCTGAGGCAGGGATAGTCAAAAAGTGAAAAGACAGACATAGCTTTGGAAACACTGTCTAAACTTCTGGTTTCAGCTGTTTCTGAAAGCCAAAAGAACATTTTGAATAGTTTTGAGGTATATTGCTAAAATGCCTTTCAGAAAGATGTGTCAGTTTATACTCTCAGTAGTAGTATAGAAGTATACCCACTTCCTTCAGGGAGATTTTAATTAGGAAAAAAAAAATCACTTAATGAGGTATTGCTTAAGAAACAACAGAGGAAACTGCATAGCTTCATGGAGATGAAAATGCTAAGGGGCTGGTTCAGAGAGATCAGACCTTCAGATTACATCTCTGAAACATTTTGCTGCTTGTCTTTGGTCTTTATTGTGTCCTAAGAATGTTCGAAACAAGGAATTGGAGTTCTGAAAATTTCAAGGTCTTTCCTTTTATGTTTGTCTAATTTTTTTAGACTGAAAGAGAGTTCCTTGAGAGCATGGCCCAAATATATCCCAGTATGTTATCAGTACTGGAAAAAAAGTCCTTTCAACAGAGATACTACTATTATTTCAGCAAAATGCTTTACATATTGGGAAGTAAACAATTATTTACTGATTGTTTATTGAGTAGACAGTTGAAGGGATTTTGGCAATTTTCCTAACAGACTGAGTTAGGAGAAAGAATTTGTATTGTTTCTGGAAAGGCCTGTTTTCCACTGATGAGACCATTCTATAAATGTCATCTTTTTCCTTGATCCATTGTAGCTTTTTGTGTACTGTATTAATAATTTACAAGATTCACTAATACCATGATTTGAAGAAAACAAATTGTTTGGGAACTTGACATCTCTCTCTGTTTTTTCTTCAAGCAAACATTCTATCCTTATAGTAATTTAAAATATAGGTTTAAGAACTTTAAATGGAAGATTCTTGTTTAAAGAAAATAACTGGTTTTGCAGCAAGTTTTTAAGTGGAAAAAACAATCTATATAGTTAATGACATCAGCTTGTAGGTAAAACTATGTCCTTTGTTTTTCCTAGCTTAAGTTAATTCTAGTAACATTCACAGAGAGAAATCAAGTGTCAGAACAAACTTGGACAATAATAGTATGAAAATTAATTCACAGTGCAAAGTAGCAGTTGAGACTGGAGTGAATTTTATAAATGCTTCATATACTTGTCCTACATGGTGTTCTAGGGAGTTTGAAAAGAATGTTACTTGTTTTTCTTTGGAGACAGATGTTTTACCAAATCTTAGCCTCAGTAAACTCAAATCCACATGAGATTGGAGTTAATAAAACTCATTTTTTTTTTAACAGGAGGAAAGAAATGAGAGGGAACAACAGAATAAATATAAATTTAAGATAGTGAAACACTGAAGATTTTTGAAAATACAAATTACTATATTACCAAAAAACCGTATTACTCCCTTCTCCCTCACCCCCACCTTAAACTCCCTTTCATTGCTACTGTTCAGATTGTGTGTTGGGGAAATTTAGTTGTAGAAGAATAAAGAAAATTCTAAGAGTATAGCACCTGATAAAGTTATCGCAATATGAATTAGAAGAGGATTATATGGTGACAGTCTTTGGCCTTTTTTTAATTGTATGAATGATGGAACACGTAATTCCTACTATATGCCAGAATTTATCTAATTGTGTTAATTTCTCACAACAAGCTGTTAAGATGGGTGAAGTTACTGTGATTTGGAGACATTAAGTAATTTGCTGAAGGTTATACAGCTGGTACTGGTGATATTGGTAACTGAGTTAAGTCTTTTTTTCTTTTTCTTTTTTTCAGTCCAACACCCATGCTCTTAATACCATGCACAAAACCTCTGTTGACCTTGGGGGAATCCCCAAATATTATTTAGTTATTTGTTTATTTGAGAAATGTTTATTGACCATTATGTGCATGGCATGATGCCACTAAAATAAAGCAAGTCAGATACTGAATGTGCCTGCTTGCAGATTGGAGTAAGTAGAACTAGCTCATTTAGGAAAAAGTGAGGCTTTTCTCCTTTAAGGAAGAGTTAGCAGCCTTTCGTAAGTGGAGTGCTAAATGACATCCTTTTAGCCATTCAGTCAAATATCTATCGAGTGATGGGGTATTGGCTTTTTTCCTAAGGAATTTATCCAGTTTTGCTAGGTTTAATCAACTTTATTAGCAGAGGAATGAAAAATTCTTCTTTTAAAAGGCTCACATCGGCTGGTTGTGGTGGCCCACACCTGTAATCCCAACACTTTGGGAGGCTGAGGTGGGCAGATCACTTGAGCTCAGAAGTTCAAGACCAGCCTAGGCAACATGGCGAAACTCCATCTCTACAAAAATACACAAAAATTAGCCAGGTGTGGTGGTGTGCACTGGTAGTCTCAGTTACTCAGAAGGCTGGGGTAGGAGGATGGCTTGAGCCTGGGAGGCAGAGATTATGAGATTGTGCCACTGCATTGGAGCCTGGGCAACAGAGTGAGACCCTGTCTCAAAAACAAAACAAAACAAAAAAACAAAAGCTCACATCCATATTATTAATAGTATTCAATCTGCTAAATTTGTAACAATCAGGTGGTTGTGGACAGCTGTGAGGCATCAGGAGGAACTAGCATGGATGTGTAGGTAGGGAGTAGGACGTGGAACTACCTACAGAAAAAAAAATTCACCTAGATGTTTCATAAGAATGGAAAATTCAGGCTGGGCACAGTGGCTTGCACCTGTAATTCCAGCACTTTGGGAGGCTGAAGTGGGAGGATTACTTGAGGCTAGGAGTTCAAGACCAGCCTGGACAACATAGGGAGACCCCATCCCTAGAAAAATAAATAAATAAATAAATTAGCCCGGTGTGGTGGTACGCACCTGTAGTCCCAGCTACTTGGGTGGCTGAGGCAGGAGAATTGCTTGAGCCCAGGAGTTCAAGGCTGCAGTGAGCCATGATCACACCACTGCATTCCAGCCTGTGTGAGAGTAAGACCCTGTCTCAAAAAAAAAAAAAATAAGAAAGAAAAAGAAAAAAGAAAATTCAGCACATTCAAGTATATCTGGCTCATTCAAACCTCTTCCCCTTGGCCATTCGCTCAAGTCAGAAACTTGCCACACCCTTTCCTTTCTCTCTCACCTTCACTTCAAAGTGTTGTTTTTTTTTCCCCCTCAAAATTTTCTCATTTCTTTTTTTCTCTCTGTTCTCACAGTCACTGCCATAGTTTAGGCCCTTATCAGTTCTTACTCGGATTACTATAAAGTGCACTCTGTTAGGATAGAGGTTTGGCTACCAGTAATAGGGACTTAAGTGTCTTAAACAATATAGAAACTTATTTCTTTAAAAGTTAAAGTCTGGGTGTAGACAGTTTTGGGTTTGTATAGCCATCTGGACCAGGCTGCTTCTAGCTTTGTACTTAGCATCTTGGCTCCATCCCATCTATATTCCAAGTAGGAGGATGGGGGAAGTGGGGAAGAAGAGACAGACCCCTTCCCTTTTTTATGTTATGTTATGTTATGTTATATTATGTTATGTTATGTTATGTTGTTTATTTTTGTGATGGAGTCTCACTGTCACCCAGGCTGGAGTGCAGTGGCGCGATCTCGACCCACTGCAACTTCATCTTCCCAGGTTCAAGTGATTGTCCTGCCTCAGCCTTCTGAGTAGCTGGGATTAAAGGTATGTGCCACTACACTTGGCTAATTATTGTATTATATTTTCAGTAGAGATGGGGTTTCACTATGTTGGCCAGGCTGGTCTCAAACTCCTGACCTCAAATCATCTGCCAGCCTCAGCTTCCCAAAGTGCTGGGATTACAGGTGTGAGCCACCATGCCCGGACCCTCTTCCCTTTAAAGGCCCAAATCAACTACGTTTCTTTGGCTAAAACTTATCCTGGGAAATGTGGTCCATATCCCTCATGTTAAAATTGGAGCTTCTGTTATCACCGTCATCATCATTGTCATCATCATCATAGCTGTTAGGAAATAACTAATCAGGTGTAGACATCTCTTTCTTTCCTTGCTTTCAGTTAAATTCTTCTCTAGCTAGTTCCATGTTGCCACCAGAGTAATTTTTTTAAAAAAGAATGTTTACGTCACTTTGTATTTAATCTTTTAGTAGTTTGCTACTAGCTTCAAATTCATACTCAGAATGTCTCACAGTATCTAAACAGTGTCAGTAGCAGAGGAAATCTGTATTTACCTGTATCTAGACTGGGTCCTGTTGTCCTGCATGCAGGGATATCCCCTCCTTCCCACAGTGATCAGTGTCTTCTTGTCCTTTACAGTCTCAGTGCCCTGTCCTTGGCCGAGAGGTCTTTAATTGCACAAATAGTGTCCTCTCCTCTGTAATTCTGCCGTGAGGGTCTGTATGAGGTAGCATGGCAGATTGATTGGTCACAAATAGCATAAGTTCTAGCATCAAACAACGTGAGTTTGTGCTTAGCCACCCATTGGAGTGTGGCTGTGGACAAATCACTTAACTACAGAGCTGAGTTTATCCTTTGTAAAGCTGGAATAAAAGTACCAATAGTAGCTGCCTCATATGATTGTTATGAGGATTAAATGAACCGATAAGCAAGGTCTTCTGCCTAGCGGAAAAAGTACTAAAAAAAATGGCAGGTTGAGCTGCCAGGCATGATGGCTCATGCCTGTAATCCCAGCACTTTGGGAGACTGAGGTGAGAGGACCACTTGAGGCCAGAAGTTCTAAACCAGCCTGGGCAACAAAGTGAGACTCCCATCTCTAAAACACGCCCCCCCTACACACACAGTTAGCCTGGCCTGGTGGTGTGCACCTTTGATCCCATCTACTTGGGAGGCTGAGACAAGAGGGAAGAGTGCTTGAGCCTGGGAGGTTGAGGCTGCAGTGAGCCATGATTGCACCACTTGTACTCCAACTCAGGTAACAGTGAGACCCTGTCTCAAAAAGAAGGCAACTGTTATTATTTACATATACGCATATATGTTCTTCACATAAGTCCATAATATTTAGGCATGTTTCACAGAGTTTAAGCTGTGTGTGGTTTTCATTGAGTTCTCTAGATGTTTTTATATTGACTGTATGTTTGTATATTCGTTGACATATTTTAAAAAGATAACCTGTGTTGATCACCCCACCCCTACCCCCCCGAATTCTGCACTTGACTGTGAGTTTTTAAAGATAGGAACTGTTAAATTTACAAGAAAAAAACAACCCCATCAAAAAGTGGGCAAAGAATATGAACAGATTCTTCTCAAAAGAAGACATTTATGCAGCCAACAGACACGTGAAAAAATGCTCATCATCACTGGTCATGAGAGAAATGGAAATCAAAACCACAATGAGATACCATGTCACACCCGTTAGAATGGCAGTCATTAAAAAGGAAACAACAGAATGCTGGAGAGTATGTGGAGAAATAGGAACGCTTTTACACTGTTGGTGGGAGTGTAAATTAGTTCAACCATTGTGGAAGACACTGTGGCGATTCCTCAAGGATAGAGAACTAGAAATACCATTTGACCCAGCAATCCCATTACTGAGTATGTACCCAAAGGATTATAAATCATTCTGTTATAAAGACACATGCACGCTTATGTTTACTACGGCACTATTCTCAATAGCAAAGACTTGGAACCAATCTAATTGTCCATCAATAATAGACTGGATAAAGAAAATGTGGCACATATACACTATGGAATACTGTGCAGCCATCAAAAAGGATGGGTTCATGTCCTTTGCAGGGACATGGATGAAGCTGGAAACCATTCTCAGCAAACTATCATAAGAACAGAAAACCAAACACCGCATGTTCTCACTCATAAGTGGGAGTTGAACAATGAGAACACATGGACATAGGGAGGGGAGCATCATACCCCAGGACCTGTTGGGGAGTGGGGGGCTAGGAGAGGGATAGTATTAGAAATACCTAATGTAGGGGACAAGTTGATGGGTGCAGCAAACCATCATGGCATGTGTATACCTATGTAACAAAACTGCACATTCTGCACATGTACCACAGAACTTAAAATATAATGAAAATTAAAAACATTAACAAAAATAAAAAAAAATAAAGTAGGAACTGTTTTCTGCTCATTTTTTTCTGGTACCTGGCACATGGAAGACTCTTGGTAAATACATATTGAATTAATATTGAATGAACAGTTTACTAAGATGGGATGGCAGCCTAGATGCTGTCCTTCTGCTCCCATTTTCTTTTCAAGCATGCATCTCCCTATATCATCTTCCCTAAAAGAATTTTTAGTATACATGGGTGAGATCTTTATTACAACTCTGTCAGTTATTCTCAACATTTTTTCTAACGAGAAGCTGAGCTTAATTTCCCTAAAGTATTGTGATTATTAGGATTAGAGAAGTAGGTGACCAAGTATCACTGTACCAGTTACTGGTAGGAGTGAGAGGAAGATTATGGTTGCTGAGCATTCCTTCCCCATTATAAGGAATACTCAAGAACTATAAAGAGGGCAGTTTAGCAGTAAAACCATCTTGGAATTTGACGACGTAAAGCTTGAAGATGTCCAAGCTGCCTGCTGTTGACAAATATTCCTTAGTAAGCTTTACCTAAGATGGAAGCACATTCACATAACCACCTAGGATTATCTTGTAGTTCTTATTTTTTAATATTGACTTTATAAATCATGAATTTTTTTTAGTTACCAGGTTATTGTTAAGACCCGTTTGGATAATTTTCCTCAGATAATGCTTGAATGATATGGTTTTTGGATATTGTCATTTTTTTTCCTTAAAAACTTAAAAGTGGGTAATTTAGACTGTTCAGGTGTTACCTCACCTTTCCCATAAGGATTTTCTTTTTTTTTTTTTTTTTTTTTTTTTTTTTTTTTTTTTTTGAGACGGAGTTTTTCTCTGTCGCCCAGGCTGGAGTGCAGTGGCCGGATCTCAGCTCACTACAAGCTCCGCCTCCCGGGTTCACGCCATTCTCCTGCCTCAGCCTCCCGAGTAGCTGGGACTACAGGCGCCTGCCACCTCGCCCGGCTAGTTTTTTGTACTTTTTTAGTAGAGACGGGGTTTCACCATATTAACCAGGATGGTCTCGATCTCCTGACCTCGTGATCCGCCCGTCTCGGCCTCCCAAAGTGCTGGGATTACAGGCTTGAGCCACCGCGCCCGGCCCCCATAAGGATTTTCAAATGTGTTTAATATGTTCCAGAGAGTTTAATTTCAGCCAGGATAAAGTTTTCATTTGATATGGTATAGCCTTCGATGTCATTTTCCCAGGTGAACGGAGTTGAATATTCTCTAATATAGCCAAAGGCTTCTGTTCTTAAGTACAACAGAGATTTTATACAAACCCTTCACTTTGTAAATGAGGAACCTATGTTTAATTAGGTACTTACTAGGTTTACATGGCAAATTAGTAAGAGTCTCTCACTTATTTAAAGGTCAGAGTTTATTCTAGTAGAAGTTACTGCATGTCTCTTGGTACTAGTAATTAACCTATTGTAGCTTGAATTAACCATAGTTATTATTAAAGTTTTTTTTTTTTTTTTTTTGAGACGGAGTCTCCCGCTGTGTCACCCAGGCTGGAGTGCAGTGGCGCGATCTCGGCTCACTGCAAGCTCCGCCTCCCAGGTTCAGGCCATTCTCCTGCCTCAGCCTCCGAGTAGCTGGGACTACAGGCGCCCGCCACCACGCCCGGCTAGTTTTTTGTATTTTTAGTAGAGACGGGGTTTCACCATGTTAGCCAGGATGGTCTCGATCTCCTGACCTCGTGATCCGCCCGCCTCGGCCTCCCAAAGTGCTGGGATTACAGGCTTGAGCCACCGTACCCGGCCGTATTATTAAAGTTGTAAGAAGACCATAATTCATTCTCTTGGTCATTCCTACATGGAAGTCAGGGCAACCCCTCTAAATAGAAAGTAGAGTGTGGTTTCTTCCAGCATTATGTCATTATAATTCACATAAATTTAAAAAAAAACTTGGAAAACTATATCTGATAAAAACTGTATCTGATACTTCCAGCTTCATAATTTTTCTTTGGGGGATAAAAATGTGTAATCATTATTAAAATGTAAAATATGAATAATGTGCTTATTTTCTTTTGTCCTTAAATGTTGAATTTATTATGCTGATTATTTTTATTTAAAAGGATAACCGAAGATTCTTGAATGGTTTATTAATTGGCCTTCAATAGGTATAGAAAGAAGGTATCTATAAGGAGGAGGTTTTAAGATTCTAAATGTATATAATTTTTGAAACAGGGAAGTAGTACAATTTCTTTAGGATTAAATGTTGTATTGAACACTGATAAAATATTTATTAGTTTTAAAGAATGTCATTACTTGTTATGCAAGTTTTTTTTTTTTGTCTTATATGGTAGTAAAATTATAGACTCCCTGAGGATCCTTTTATCCTCAGATAAAGAATCTGAGACCTCTGGTGTCATAGCTCTTTGCAGAACATTTAGAGAAAGCATCAACCAATTCTTTTTGCATACATGAACTATTAAGTTGAATTCAGTAGGTATAGGATATTTCATTAATCAAGGACTAAAAAAAATCAAGGATACTTGGTTAAAAGTTTTTAGCTTTCAATGTGTGTGTGTGTAGCGTATGCATATACCTCCATGTATTTACATTTTAGTTGACTGACAGTTGTCTTTTGGAAGTTATGGTTTATAAAATAATTTATATGTACATAGAAAGCATAATAAACAGATCACTAAACTCTTTTCTACCCTCCCATCAGAGAGCAGGCCCTAAGAGGCTTATAGTCTATTTTATAAGGATGAGATGTATATGGAAAGATAATTATCATATTGCCAGATGAGTGCTCTAGGCACTAAGACTAGGGTTCAGAAGGCTGAGGGTGACAGGAAAGGGCTTATGGAAATAGTTGATTTTGAGTTGCACTTTGAAGGATTGGGTGAGGCTTTTTTTCCTCTACAACATTTGATTATGAAAAATTTCAAATACAACAAAGTTGAAAGAATTTATACTGAACACCTGTATACATGCTACCTACACTTTCTACAATTAACATTTTATTATACCTGTTTTATCATATCTTACTCCATCTGTTGATTCCTATATCATCCACTAATCTATCTTTTTTTTTGGATGCATTTCACAGTAAATTATTGATACCAGTGTCTTCTCCCAAACTAGTTTGGCATGCATATAATTAACCATAATGCAATTTTGGGGACTTTTTTATTCTTTTATTATTTTTTATTCTTTTATAATGAAATCTTAAATTTTCATTCCTGGAATTTTGCACATCTTTGTAAAATAAGCATTTATTAAGATACAATACATTATGTCCCTTCTGAGTCACTTCCTGCCCTGTCTTCCCAGAGACAGTCACTGCTCTGATTTTTTTGTCTGCCATAGGTTAATTTTTCCTATTCTAGAACATCACAGAAATGGAATCATATAGCATATATTTCTTTATGTAAGGCATCCTTCACTCAGCATGTTTTTGAAGTATATCCACATTATTATGTCTGTCAGAAGTTTGTTCCCTTTTTTTGCTGAATGATATTCCATTATGTGCATCAACAAGTTTGCATATCCATTCTATTGATGAATACCTGGACTGCTTCCAGTGTTTGGCAATAATGAATAGACTGCTATGAATATTCTTATAAGTCTTTTTGTGAGTGTAGTTTTTAATTTCTTTTGGGTAAATACCTAGCAGTTGAATTTTTGGGTTATAGATAGGTGTATGCTTAGTTTTGTAAGAAATGACCACATCTTTTCCCAAAGTGGTATACCATCTTATGTCCCCACCGACAATGTATGAGAATTGCGGTTGTCTGGGCACAGTGACTCACGCCTGTAATCTCAGCACTTTGGGAGGCCAAAGTGGGCAGATCACCTGAGCCTAGGAGTTTCAGACCAGACCAAAACATACAAAAATAAGTTGGGCATGGTGGCATATGCCTGTAGTCCCCACTACCTGGTAAGTTGAGATGGGGAGGATTGCTTGAGCCCAGGAGGTGGAGGTTGCAGTGAGCAAAGATGGTCCCACTGAACTCCAGTCTGGGTGACAGAGTGAGACACTGTTGCAAAATCAAAACAGCTACAGCAAAAAGAGAATTTCAATTACTCTATAGTCTCATCAGTATTTGGCATTGTCAGTCTTTTTCATTTTAGTCATTCTGAGATACATGTACTAGTATCTCATTGTGATTTTAATTTCTAGATTTCTCTACTGATTAATGATGTTGATCAATTTTTTTCTTGTGCTCTTTGATGAAGGGTCTGTTCAGATCATTTGCCTATTTTATAATTGGATAGCCATTTTATTACAGAGTTGTTACTATATGTGTAGTGGTGCTTAAATATTGGCTATTTTTTTCTTTTCTCCCTCCCTCTCTCTCTCCCTCCCTCCCTCTTCTTTCTTTTTTGAGACAGGGTCTCTCTGTTGCCTAGGCTGGAGTGCGGTGGCACAATCACAGCTACTGCAACGTCATACTCCTGGGCTCAAGCAATCCTCCTGTCTTAACCTCCTGAGTAGATGGGACTATGGGTGTACACCACCCTGCCCATCTAATTTTTGATTTTTTTTTCAGATGGAGTCTCACTCTGTTGCCCAGGCTGGAGTGCAGTGGCATGATCTCGGCTCACTGCAAGCTCCGCCTCCCGGGTTCACGCCATTCTCCTGCCTCAGCCTTCCGAGTAGCTGGGACTACAGGTGCCCCGCACCACGCCTGGCTAATTTTTTGTTTTTTTTTGTTTTTTTTGTTTTTTTTGAGACGGAGTCTCGCTCTGTCGCCCAGGCTGGAGTGCAGTGGCACTATCTCGGCTCACTGCAAGCTCCGCCTCCCGAGTTCACGCCATTCTCCTGCCTCAGCCTCCTGAGTAGCTGGGGCTACAGGCGCCCACCACTGCGCCCGGCTAATTTTTTGTATTTTTAGTGGAGACAGGGTTTCACCGTGGTCTCGATCTCCTGATCTTGTGATCCGCCCTCCTTGGCCTCCCAAAGTGCTGGGATTACAGGCGTGAGCCACCGCACCCGGCTTAATTTTTTGTATTTTTAGTAGAGATGGGGTTTCACCATGTTAGCCAGGATGGTCTCAATCTCCTGACCTCGTGATCTGCCCACCTCGGCCTTCCAAAGTGCTGGGATTACAGGCGTGAGCCACCGCGCCCGGCCTCTAAATTTTTTTTGTAGGGATGGGGGTCTTACAATGTTGCCCAGGCTGGTCTTGAACTCGTGGCCTCAAGTGATCCTCCTGCCTTGGCTTCCCAAAGTGCTAAGATTACAGGTGTGTGGCATTGTGCTCTGCAGATATTGGCTCTTCTTTGCATATGCCAAAATATGCCCTTAGTGAATATAATTACTTATGAAAGATGAGTAATAGTCTTATTGAAATAAAAGTAATGCAGACTTCTAATTTTATTAACACATTGTGGGTTGTGGGGCAAATAAGAAAACTATTGTGGCCTTTTAAGTTTTTTTATATTATTTCTAAAGCTGATCTGAATAACTATTTTGCTGTCAGGCAGGAGAACCCAAACTATCCAAATCAGAGGAGAATGATGTAGATAAATTTCTTAAGATAACTATAAATTGTTCCTAGTAAGCAAATTATTTGAATATATGGAGTGAAATTAACATGAATCAGGCATTAGTTGTGTTAAAATCAGCTAATAAATGGTAATGAGATCACTTGTTTTTGGATTTGAAATTGTTTGTTATTAAAAGGCCTCAAGAGAAGCTACTATTTTTTTCTTTTTAATTTTTTGTTATTGTAGTAGGTCTGCATATTTATTCCAAATGTAATAATCTTAGAATAAAAAATTATTTTTATTTCATAAAGTAGACTTATTTTGTTGCCCTTTAAAATTTGTTATGTTTTAGAATCTTTAAAAATGTTGATGCTTTAGATAAGTTATATCTGGTGTTGATGTAACATTTTTATCCTGTTTTGGAAGAATTATTTTGTTATGATCAAACATATTTTCAGACTATTTAATATTATTAGTTCTATAAAAACTACAAAGCGTGAGAGATTCCCTACGGCTAAGGCCTTGTGGCTATAGTGTACTAATAATTTTTTGAAAAGCAATATTTATCAGATGTTTACCTCCAGAAATAGGAGTTTTCTTTTTTGTTAGTTATGGTCTAAGGACAAGGTTTTCCTGTTGAGTGAGAGAAAAGAAAATCATGCAGATTAGTAGTGATAATAGCTAATGTTTATTCAGTGCGTTGTATGTACAGAGCACTTTACAGACAGCTCATTTAATCTTTGCAGCCTTATTGAGGTGTAGATACTTTGATTTCTATTTTATACATGAGAATTGGAGGCTTTAGTTAACTTTCTGCAAATGTTGCATCTTAACAATAAAATATGTGGGCTTAATTACAGGTATTCTAACTCTACAACCTGTGCTCTTAACACCTGACTGGTACTACTTCATTTCAGTGTAATTAAACTCTCGTTGTTTGAATTTAAATAGTGTTGGTTGCAAGGAAAAGACAACTTCTCAAGCTAGTTAAATCCAAAGGGGTACAATATTATAAGGGTACAACAAAGATCTCCTAGAAGTCCAAGGACTAGGTTCCCAGGAGCTAGAACTAGCTCCAAATGTGAACACAGACTCCATCTCTTACTTCTCTCTATGCCTTCTCTGTTCCCTGCCCCTCCCTTTTTTCCGTTGGCCTTTGCTCTGTTCCTTTGCTTATTAGTAGTTTCTTACTCCTTTGTGATTTCCATGGACTGCCCTTTTGTCGTGGTGTGGCTGTTCTGAACCCTCTGCTGTATTGTTTGTTTCCCATTTTTAAAGATAGATTATTTGCCCAACTAATCTTTTTGAGGCAGACTATGTAAGTGAATGGGCTATATCCCTTTGGTGACTATTCTGTCCAGTTATCGCAGAATAGGAGTAAAGTTACATGATCCAAAACATGGTCACTGGCCCTCCGTGTGGCCATGACATTTTCATCTAGAAGGGGTGTATGGATGAGCAGTAATCATAGATTTACTGATTAGTAACTGACCTAGTTTAGTTGAAATTATCAAAGAAAAAGATGGTCATGTGAATTTTTTTTTTTACTAGATAAGCATTTCCTAAGGTGCATTCCACAAAACATGAGTTCCAGGCAATGGCCTGTGAAGAGTGGTAACTTTGGCTAAATAATTATGAGAAACTCGGCTTAATATCTTTACTTATTTACTTTTTGGCTGGGCACAGTGGCTGATGCCTGTAAATCCCAGCACTTTGGGAAGCTGGAGGATTGTTTGAGGCTGGGAGCTTCAGACCTACCTGGGCAACATAGAGAGACCCTACCTTTAAAAAATAAAAATAAAAAATTAGCTAGATGTGGTGGTGCATACCTGTAGTCCTAGCTACTCTGGAGGCTGAGGAAAGAGGATTGCTTAAGCCTAGGAGTTTGAGGATACAATGAGGTTTGATCGCACCACTCACTCTAGCCCAGGTGACAGAGGGAGATCCTGTCTCAAAAAAAAAAAAAAGTGTGTGTGTGTGTATTTATACCTCTTAGAGATTCATAGTTTGGATTGGCATATTAAAAATACTGATATGTCCTACAATATAGAAGTTTGAGCTCTTTTAAAAATTTATTTTTACTTATATTATTTTTTTGAGACAGTCTTACTCTGTCACCCAGGCTGCAGTGCAGTGGCACGATATCGGTTCACTGCAGACTCTGCCTCCTGGGCTCAAGCAGTCCTCCTGCCTCTCCTGGCTAATTTTTCTAGTTTTTATAGAGACAGAGTTTCACCATGTTGCCCAGGTTGGTCTCGTATTCCTGGGCTCAAGTCATCCACCCGCCTTGGCCTCCCAAAGTGCTGGGATTATAGGCGTGAGCCACTGTGCCTGGCCAAGCTCTTTTTAGAGTACAGTGATGCTATCATATTTCACTGCAGCCTCTACTTCCTGGGCTCAAGTGATCCTCTCACCTTAGCCTTCTGAGTAGCTGAGACTGGAGGCACACACAACCGTGCCAATTTTTTTAATTTTAATTTTTAGTAGAGACAAGGTTTCTACTGATAATAGGTGATCCTGAATTTCTGAGCTCAAGTGGTCCTTCCACTTAGGCCTCTAGAAGTATTGGGATTGCAGGCGTGAGCCACTGAGCCTGGACTGTAACGTATCTTATGCCTATTTGGTCATAGAACTTTTTTATTGTATGATATCTCACTGTATAGTGTTTTGGGAATCATTGCATTAGAGCATATTGGAGGATTTTTTTGTGGGGAAAATGTTATAAGTATTATAAATGTTAACAATGTTATAAGTGTCATAAATCCTATACACAATTACCTGGTCCAGGTAATTGTTGCAAAGAAGAATGGCCTCAAGTCAATGTTATAAAATCCTTTTGATGATTCTACTTTGCAGTAATTGACAGTATGGGATAATTGTTAAAAACATGAACTTTGGCATCACAGAGATAGAGTTTGAATTTCAGTTGTGCTATCTATTAGATGTGATCTTGGATAAGAACTTAACCTTTCTGGGCCTCAGTTTGCTAATGCGTGATGTTTCCTGTCAAGTGCTTAGCTCAGTGCCTGACATGGTAATAATTAATAAATGGTGATCAGTAAAATTTACCTGTGTTTTTACTAGGAAATGTTTGGATGTACCAGTTAGTACAATTATTCTTCTATAATAAGAAATAATTATCTTTCATCTGAATAGTTTTGCCTAGCATAATTCTTGTGTCAGATTTCATTGTAGGATAAATATGGAATAAATGCTGGGTCAAAGGGAAATTTCAATTTAGAGAAAAGATTTTGATGAGAGAGAGGCTATTACATTTTCCAGGTTGGGAGTAGAAATTATGGGGGCTGGTGTGAGATGAGATTGCTGTTATGGATCTGCTGTGAAAGGAGTATTATGTATAGGGGTGACAGTATGAGACTATACCCTGGAGAGGGTAGGCCAAATTTTTAAGTCTGAATTTGTCTAATGAGGTTTTGGTTTATAATCCAAATGTAGATGGGCAAACAGTGCTCTTAGTGGGAGCTACAGCCATAGCTCATTTCTGACTAATGCAGCTTCAAGGGCTTGTATCAGTTGTTATGCTTTGTTATGAGGCCATTCTTCTTTGCTCACAATTACCTGGACCAGGAGCTGGCATCAGTGATATATAGATAGGCCAGTGACTTATAGCTTGGCCTAGCCCAAGAACTCTAACGGCTCTGTAAATGATGAATTAATTCAATCTTATCTTTCTTAGGGAATTTCAGTGTGAGATATCAGAGAATGCAGTAAGCAGAAGCTGCAGTACAGAAGAAATCATGTAGTAGAAAGAGAGTAGTCATCGTGGAGAGTAAAATAAAACTATAGTCATAATGGCAGCAGAGTTGGGAAGCTCAAGTTTGACAGTAATCAACCAGAATTCCTTCCTATTGGGATACCAATTTTATTTTATTCTGACCAGTGCTCCAGTTGTCAGTGAAGCCTGATTGTGGAGATTTTTCTTATATTTTCATATTCCCCCACATTTTCTTGTACTAAATTTTCTTTATGAAGTAGTCAAATAAGTCTGCCTTTAGTTTGGCAGTTGGAAAGAGTCCATCTTGCGTAATACATCCTGTAAGTAAAACACAATAATTTACTTAGTTGATGTGAATGGTGTTGACTGATTTGACAGGTGGGAGCCCTCAGTAATGGGGTAAAGAGACCTGGTTTTTATGTCTCTGCCATGCATTAGCTATGTATGATCTTAGGTAACTCTTAATTTTATGGATGATCATTTTCTTTCTATAATTTGAATTAGTCAAACTGACTTTTCGATTCAGAAAAAATGCTTTCTTAGGTTATTGTTTATAAGTATTTAGAAATAGTCAGAGATAATAAATCTTAAAAAAGTTAGAAAAAGAGGAACTATTATGGTCAATCTAAGTAAACATTAAAATATTGATGCAGCTGTGCTAGGAAAGCCTAATAGAATTCAGTGTTACTCTGCCACTTTTGTTTATGTAAAAGGAATATTTGGAGGATAATGTATCATCACAGAAGTGACAGTAACTTATTTACTTTTGCTACCATGTGTTTTTGTTTTTTCTCCTTTATTTATATTTCAAATATTAATAACCATTTCCCCCAAAGAACTTGACAAACCAATATATTTGTTTTTTTGTTTTAAAATTTTTATTTTTAATTGACAAAAGTTATGTATATTTATCATGTATAACATAATGTTTTGAAATACGTATACATTGAGAAATACCTAATCTAGCTGAATAACATATATATTAACTTACTGATTTTTTATACTGAGAACACTTAAAATCTTCTCTTTTAGTGCTTTTCAATACAGTGTATTATTTTTGACTATAGTCACCATGATGTACAATAGATCTCTTGAACTTTTTCTTTTGGCTAACTGAAGTTTTATGTACTTTGACTATCTCCTCAATCCTCACTTCCTAGTCTCTGATAACCACCATTCTACCCTCTGCTTCTGTGAGTTCAACTTTTTAAGATTCCACATATAAGTGAGATCATTCTCTTCTTGGCTTATTTAATTTAATATAATGTCGTCTAGGTTCATTGATGTTTTTGAAGATAATAGGATTTTTTTCCTTTCTTTTTTTTTTTTGTTTTTGTTTTTTGAGACAGAGTCTCACTCTGTCGCCTAGGCTGGAGTGCAATGGCACAATCTCAGCTCACTGTAGCCTCCGCCTTCTGGGTTCAAGCTATTCTGCTTCAGCCTCTCGAGTAGCTGGGACTACAGGCATGCACCACCATGCCCAGCTAACTTTTTAAATATTTTTAGTAGAGATGGGATTTCGTCATGCTGGTTAGGCTGGTCTTAAACTCCTGACCTCAAGTGACCCACCCGTCTCGGCCTCCCAAAGTGCTGGGATTACAGGTGTGAGCCATGGTGCCCATCTTCTTTTTTTTTTTAAAGGCTGAATAATATTCAATTGCGTATGTATACCACATTTTCTTTATTCATTCATCTGTTGATAGATACTTAAGTTGATTCCATATCTTTGACTACTGTAAATAATGCTGCAATGAACATGTGAGCACATATATCGCTTTGAGATATTGATTCCCTTTTCTTTGGATATATACCTAGTAGTGGGATTGCTGGATCATATAGGTAGTTCTTTTTTTTCTTTTGAGACAGGGTCTCTTTCTGTTGCCCAGGCTGGAGTGCACTGTCATTGCAGTCTCAACATCCTGGGCTCAAGCAGTCCTACTACCTCAGCCTCTTAAGTAGCTGGGACCACAGGCACACAGCACCATGCCCAGCTAGTTTTAAAAATATTGTTATTTTTTGTAGAGATAGGAGTCTCACTATGTTGCTCAGGCTGGTCTTGAACTCCTGGGCTCAAGTGATCCTCCCTCCTGGACCTCCCAAAGTGTGGGGATTACAGGCATGAGCCACCGTACCAGAGTATTTTTAATTGTTTGAGCAGCCTCCATACTGTCTTCCATAATAACTGTACTAATTTACACTCCTTCCAACAGTGTGTAAGGGTTCCCTTTTCTCTACATCCTCACCAACACTTGCTATTTTTTAATCTTTTTAATAATAACTGTTTAACAGATGTGAGGTGATATTTCATTGTGGTTTAATTTGCATTTCCCGTACTATTAGCGATGTTGAATTTTTTTCATGTATCTTTTGGCCAGATTTGTTTTTCACTCAGTGCTTACCTAGGCTTTTTATCTGGGATCAGCCTGATAAGGGGGCAGAAGACCAAAGAAGGCATTTTTTTTTTTTTTGAGATTTGGAGATTCCTCATGTGTGAATTATGGTAAATAACTGACAAACTAAATTATACTGTGATTCATTATAGTAATATCTCAGAGCAATAGTGATTTTTCCTTTATGAGAAAAAGTGCCCCTTTTAGCAAAAACTAATGCAGACTTCCCAAAAGTAATCATTATGGTTTTGTACTGGTAGAGTCTGTGATTTAGAGATTCTTTGCCATAATATTCTGTTTCTCCGCGGAATCAAGGATATATCTAGGAACAAAAAGAAATTAAGAAAAGCGTTTCCAAGCAGTTAAAATCACTGTCTTAAAGGTCATGTACTAATGTGCAGACAGGGTTTACTTTTGATTTTACATAGTTCTTCTATCTCTTGCATCTCCTCCCAAAAAGAAAAAGACAGGCTTTCAGAAACAAGTTGTGGCTCATTTCTGCTTTCCTTTCTCTCATAACTCTTTTTATTTTCATTGTATTCTATATGCACATAGTTTAAAAAGTCAGATAGTTATGTGAAAGCATATTACAGAAACTAGTATTCCTTACCACCACGCTCTAATTCCTGCTATCATTTTCTTTTCTCCAGAGGCAAATTCTGGAAACTTCTAAAGCTGAATTTTTTTTTTTTTTTTTGGTATTTACTTCCTGTGTGGAGGTTGCTAGTTGTCTGCCAGTATGTTTTTCCCCTGTTAAAAGAAAAACTTAAGCCAAATTAAATCTAAAGGAGTTTAATTGAGCAATGAACAATTCACTAATTGGGCAGTCCCTGGAATCACAGCAGATTCACAGAGACTCCAGTGCAGCCACATGGTGAAAGAAGATTTATAGACAAAAAATGGAAAATGACATAGAGAAATCGGAAGTGAGATACAGAACTGCTGGAATGGTTATAACTCAGTGTTTGCCTTCTTTTCTTTTTTTTTATTTTTATTTTTTGAGATGGAGTCTTGCACTTTCGCCAAGGCTGGAGTGCAGTGGCGCGATCTCAGCTCACTGCAAGCTCCGCCTCCCGGGTTCACACCATTCTCCTGCCTCAACCTTCTGAGTAGCTGGAACTACAAGCACCCGCCACTACGTCCAGCTAATTTTTTGTATTTTTAGTAGAGATAGGGTTTCACTGTGTTAGCCAGGGTAGTCTCGATTTCCTGACCTTGTGAACCGTGATCCGCCCGCCTTGGCCTCCCAAAGTGCTGGGATTACAGGCGAGAGCCACCGCACCCGGCCAGTGTTTGCCTTATTTGAACACAGTTTTAACACTCAGCAGTGTATGAATGGTTGAAGTATGGCCGATGGGATTGGCTAAGACTTAGCTTACTCCTAAGTTAGGTTTTCAGTCTTGTCTACATATTAAGCTAGGTTGCAGTTCGTCCACAAGGACTCAAATATGTAAGTACAGAGTCCTTCTCAGGCCATATTTAGTTTGCTTTAACAATTTACCACTTTTGGTCATTTTCTCAATTTTGCGAGATTGACCAAAACTTTAGTTACTGATGTCACTATCACCATTGTAAATGTAGTTATTTGGTCTTGAAACCCACTGGGAAACAGTAGAACAGTGAGTTTTGCAAAGGTAAGAACAAGGACTGAGTAGAGGGTACCTCCTTATACTGGAACATCCTGTTTACAAGAGAAAAACAAAACCTGGTCTGTTCTAGGACCTAGGTGTTTCCTTGAAGTCTTAAGTTTGATTATGTCACATTTAGCATGATGACTCCATTTTAGTTTGGTTTGGCCCGGTGGGGCCTCTTGCATGAGCTTAGTCCAAAACAGTAGCCTCCCATAATTTTGCTTAAAAAAATTTCCCCATTTTGGTCAGCTTCTCACTTAGGTGAGAGAGTGACCAAAACTTAGGGCCTTAGTGCCACTCTCTGTTTCTATCATTTTGGGTTTCCAGTCTCAGCACATCATTCATAGGTTAAGGTGTCCTCACAATCGCATATTTCTTTCAGCTTTTGTCATTCCAGTTGAAGAAAGACCATTTGACATTCTAGAGATGGCTGCATGCAAACATTTAAAACCTTTGAGAGAATTGAGCGCACCAGGGAGACTATTATCATGACTATTGGGAGGATAATACTAGGAGTTTGGAGTGTGCTCCTTACCCAGGGTCCCCATAAACCAAACCACCTAACATTAAATAGATTAAAGAAAGAGCTAGATGAAGAGTCTACTCGCTTGACTAAGTAGTCTTTTCATTAATCCCCTACAACTGAAGTTTTATAATCTACACTTGGTGGATATCTCCATAGGCCACAAGTGTCAGTGGCTGCATAGGTACTTTTCTGTTTAGCCAATTCTATTATTTAGCATGTCTTTCACAAGAGAATTTAAAGTCTCTTGTGTAACCATAGCCTTTACAGTAGAATCTGCTATAGAGCCTATTACGAGGGATACATTTTGATTATTGCCTCTTTTATTCTAAACCATGGAAAAAGGATCTAACAAATAATGTCCTTTTAGAAGAGTGAAGGCTTCCTGACAATATTCTCTCTAGCCCATAATGTGGCTTAAGAGGAGTTTTGACTGATTATGAGGCAACATATGTACCATTAAGGTTTCTCATCTACATTGGGCCTTCATCTTTTATCTACCAAAGTATAAGGTTATTCCTGTATAAGGCTGGCTGCAAAATCCTCTACAAATAAGTGCACATAATAGACCCCCTTTACATTTCTATAGTTCATGGAGGCATAAACAAGGAAAAAATATTCAAAGATAAGAGTCTAATGATAGTAGAAGTCTTGATCCATGATCCTGGGAAAAGCTGTTCACATTAAGGATGCCATTTTCTTCTGGGGAGAAACTTGCCTGGTTAGTTTTACCTTAAGGGTTCCAGTGGGTGTACAGTTTCCAAGAGTGTGGAGGGACCCTTCTTGGTTGTGAGACTATTAACCCAAGATTCAGGCTTCCCAAGTTTTGTTGCAGTGTGAATGGCAAGGGCAGTCTTTTCTCTGATGTTCTCAGAAGTTCTAGATTGTGAAGGGGTTGATTGTCCTTAGTGAACCATAAAAACTTTCTTTACCTGGTGAAAATATACTGTGGCATAATAATTAACTGTTATAACATGAAACATACATTGAAAATGACAATTGGGCCGGGCGCGGTGGCTCAAGCCTGTAATCCCAGCACTTTGGGAGGCCGAGACGGGCGGATCACGAGGTCAGGAGATCGAGACCATCCTGGCGAACACAGTGAAACCCCGTCTCTACTAAAAAATACAAAAAAAACTAGCCGGGCGAGGTGGCGGGCGCCTGTAGTCCCAGCTACTCCGGAGGCTGAGGCAGGAGAATGGCGTAAACCCGGGAGGCGGAGCTTGCAGTGAGCTGAGATCCGGCCACTGCACTCCAGCCTGGGCGACGGAGCCAGACTCCATCTCAAAAAAAAAAAAAAAAAAGAAAATGACAATTGAATGAAATCCCTTTATAAATGTTTAAATGACCCATCAGGTAGCCAAATGTACCTGAAGGTTTGATTGTCCTCCCAGGAATATGGAACCAAACATTGGTTTTAAACTATTTACACAATTTATAAGTCACCACATCTACATATTCAATTTGGATCATTTTATCCTTTCCATGGTGAGTCATGGAATGCAGACCTTTCAATAACAAGAGCTTAAAGGACTCAGGAAGGACAAGGCAGCTGTCCTGGTTCTGAGTCCAGGCTTAACATTGGACTTATGTCCCCTTGAATACCACTTGTTTCTACAATTCAGGTGCATAGCACAGATAACTAATGGGTTATCATAGGTAGTTTAACTTAGACCATGGAGTTCAAATTGTATATCTAAACAATTTTAGTATCAGCTAGTTTAACATGAAAATCTGGCAAAGTATTTTCTTGGTATTTAATTAATTTTTTTGTTCTGCTTGGGTTAGCAGTTTTACACAAGGATATTTGGTTATTTCTGCAGTGTACAAAACATAATAACCGTAATTATGATTGATAGCATATACTCAGACATATTAGAATTTTAGAAATCCCATACAATTTTGGAGCATACATTAATATTCACTAAAATATAAAAATAAGATTAAACATTATTTTTACTTTGACAGTGCTTCCCATGTAACTTAACATGTTAAATAATTCTCTTTACCTCTCTTTTAGATGCTTCAGGGAGGGGCCCTGCATAGCATTCCAAAGTTGGAAGTCAGAAGAGACTATTTGGAAGCCGAAATTTGATTTGGGGAAGCTTATTAAATATGTTAAAGCTTTAAAACACTTGATATTATGAACTAGAATTCCACGTTACTGTAAGTCATTCATTTAGCCAAAATAATGAGTCAAAAATTTTTAAAAAGGCAAAAATGTTTACTCATTGATAGAGGGAAGACTTAGCTTTTCAAGCAATCTTTGTCTTTCCCTTCTTTGTTTTTGTTGGTAGTGTATTTAAAAGGTAAATAAAATTTTCATTATCTTTTAATATTACATGAAAATCTTGTTCAAGAGAGAAAGCCATATTTCAGTCTTGCATTAGTAGACTATTAATGTCAACCCCAATTTTTAATAAAATCTTATAGACAAATCTATCCAATCTTAATCAGTTTGACCATAAGGAGAGATTTTTATAAACCTTTTATAACCCTTTAATATTTTTTGTGTTAAAGAACAGATGAGTGATTTAAGAAAACTCTGTTGTGCTTTTATTTTGATGTTCAATTTACAGAAAAACTGGATAATACCCCTTTAAATTTAGTCCATATTTTCACACATAGAATTTCTTTTTTTTTTTTGAGATGGAGTCTCGCTGTGTCGCCCAGGCGGGAGTGCAGTGGTGCCATCTCAGCTCACTGCAAGCTCTGCCTCCCGGGTTCACGCCATTCTCCTGCCTCAGCCTCCTGAGTAGCTGGGACTACAGGCTCCCACCACCACGTCCAGCTAATTATTTTGTATTTTTAGTAGCGATAGGGTTTCACTGTGTTAGCCTGGATGGTCTCAATCTCCTGACCTCGTAATCTGCCCACCTCGGCCTCCCAAAGTGCTAGGATTACAGGCATAAGCCACCACTTCCGGCCTAGAATTTGTTTTACAGAGTTAATTTTTACAAAGTTTCCACAAGTTGTTTAAACCTTTAAATTTTTCCTATTTCTCTTAAAATAATCTTTTAACTAAAGTTAGGCAAAAAATTCCCATTCCCATGACTTTTAATAATCTTTTACCAAAAACACATTTAACTTTCTTTACACACCTTGCATGTAAAACTGTTTTATCAGTAGTTTCAAATACACATTACACTGTTAACCCTTAGCATTTTTACTTTTGTTGAAAAATCTTGGTAAGTTCGGCATTTTATTTATATACTAGGTATGGAGCCTAGGACCCAGACAGAAATGCAGGTGAGGTCTGACTCTTTCCAGCGTCTCACTCCACAAGTCCCAAGCCATACCTAACTGGAAAGCAGGCAAGTTGTACAGTTAAGAGTCATAGTGGCATTTTATGAAGAATTTAAGAGGCCTAATCACCTTTAAATTGTACAACATTTCTTGCATAAATTCCCTTTCACCAATTATGACTTACACAGACCACCTACAACATGCTTAGACTTTTTTGACTTGTCCTAAACATCCCTCTTTTTAAATGACCAGTCATTTTACTTTAGCTTTAGGACAAATATTTACTATACAAGATCCTTTTTTATATAAAATCTCTTTTCTTTAATACCCTCTTTGCCTAGCTAGGGGGCATGGGTAATTTCACATATTGCCAGGCCTTATCTAGAATGTAATGCTCCAAAATAAATTGAACAATTTTTAAAAGTCAAAAGAAGCAGCTTATGACCTTAAACTATTTAACAAACTTAATATCCGACCTGCATAATTTAGACCAAATGTTTATACTTTTGAAGACATTTTTATTTTACCAATAATCTTTAAAGCTGGGAAGTGGCAGTGTCAGCAATTCAAGACTGTTCATTCTACCCTCTTCAGTGCCTCTTTGAACAATATGAAGTTAAAACCAGGTACTGTGAGGGCTCACCTGATTTTTGTTTTTTAATGAAGGTGTTTTCTTCTGTGGATAGTTGTTCAATTTGGTGTTCCTGTGAGGAGGATGATTGTTGTAGGCTTCTATGTAGCCATCTTACTCTGCCTCTTATTTTGATTGTTATTTTATTTTATTCATTTGTTTTTTCACAATGAAGTCTTGCTCTGTCATCCAGGCCTGGAGTACAGTGGCACGATCTTGGCTCACTGCAACCTCTGCCTCCTGGGTTCAAGCAATTTTCCTGCCTCAGCCTCCCTGAGTAGCTGGGATTACAGGTGCCTGCCACCACACCTGGCTTTTTTTTTTTTTTTGTATTTTTAGTAGGGACGGGGTGTCACCATGTTGGCCAGGCTGGTCTCAAACTCCTGACCTCAAGTGATCTTCCCACCTCGGCCTCCCAAAGTGTTGGGATTACAGGCGTGAGCCACTATGCCTGGCCTGATTGTTGTTTTACATTCTTAAATTGTAGTGAATGACAGAGACTGATTTTCAGATGTTAAGCCTATTTTACACTTTTGAAGTAAGTGCAACTTGCTTTGCTATATTATCCTTTGTGTAGTTTGCTTGATTTTGTTTGCTAATGTTTTAGGAGTTTTGCATGTGTGTTTATGAGTCACGTTGTCTTGTAACTTTTCTTGTGTTTTCCATGTCATTTTTTGGTAATAATGTGCTGGCTGGGAAAGTGTTACATTCCACCCCATTTTTCTTTCATTAAAGTTGATGTAAGATTGGTGTGATTTCTGTCTTTCTTCTCTTTTTTAAAGACAGGGTCTTGTTACGTCACCTAGTACAGTAATGTAATCATAGCACACTTTTACTTCAAACATCTGGGCTTAAGTGATCTTCCTGCCCCAGCCTCCCAAGTAACTGAGACTATGGGTGTATACCCCATGCCCAGCACCATGCTGGGCTACTTTTGTAAATTTTTTGTAGAGACAGGATCTCACCATGGTGCCCAGGCTGGGCTTGAACTCCTAGACTCAAGCAGTTCTCCCCCTTTGACCTCCCAAAGTGGTGGGATTACAGGCATGACCCACCATGCAAGGCCAGTGTTATTTCTTTCTTAAATGTTATAATTCAGTGGTGAAGTCATCCGGATTTGGAGTTTTATTTGTGGAAAGATATTAGATTCATTGTTTTTAATGGTTATAGTATTTTTCAGATTTTTAATTTCTTTATTGACATATGATCGTCTTTTTATCATATATCAATTGGCATGTGATTGTCTTTTTATTGACAGAAACCTGTGCATATCAGCCGGGTGTGGTGGCTCTTGCCTGTAATCCCAGCACTTTGGGAGGCTGAGGCAGGTGGATCACCTGAGGTCGGAGTTCAAGACCAGCCTGGCCAACATGGTGAAACCGTGTGTCTACTAAAAATACCAAAATTAGCTGGGCATGGTGGCACACGCTTGTAACCCTAGCTACTCAGGAGGCTGAGGCAGGAGAATTGCCTGAACGGGGAGGCAGAGGTTGCAGTGAGCTGAAATCGCGCCATTGCACTCCAGCCTGGGTGACAAGAGGGAAACTCAGTCTCAAGAAAAGAAAAGAAAAGAAAAGAAAAGAAACCTGTGCCTTTTTTTTTTTTTTTTTTTTTTTTTTGAGACGGAGTCTCGCTCTGTCGCCCAGGCTGGAGTGCAGTGGCCAGATCTCAGCTCACTGCAAGCTCCGCCTCCCGGCTTTACGCCATTCTCCTGCCTCAGCCTCCCAAGTAGCTGGGACTACAGGCGCCCGCCACCTTGCCCGGCTAGTTTTTTTGTATTTTTTAGTAGAGACGGAGTTTCACCGTGTTAGCCAGGATGGACTTGATCTCCTGACCTCGTGATCCGCCCGTCTCGGCCTCCCAAAGTGCTGGGATTACAGGCTTGAGCCACCGCGCCCGGCCTCCTGTGCATATTTGATGTATACAAATTGATGAGTTTGGCAATAAGTGACCTTTTAAAGCATCACTACAGTGTATGCCATAAACATATCCAGGACCTTTAAAAGCTTCCCCCCACTCTTTCTTTTTTTGTGTGTGATAAGAACACAACAGAAGATCTAGTCTCTGTATAATTTTAAGTATACAGTAATGTTAACTATCGGCAGTATGTGGGACAATAGATCTCTAGGATTTATTCACGTGTATAACCGTAACTTTATACCCTTTGACGAATACCTCCGCAGTTCTCCACCCCCAACTCATGGTAGCCACCATTCTACTGTTCTTTTGTGAGTTTGACTATTATAGATTCCCCCTATAAGTGGTATTTGTCCTTCTGAGTCTGACTTATTTCACTTAGCATATTGTCCTCCAGATAAAATGGCAAGATACCTTTCTTTTTGAGGGCTAAATAACACTTCGTTGTATATATATCCCACATTTTTCTTATCCATTTATCTGTCAGTGGACATTTAGGTTGTTTCCATGTCTTGAGTATTGTGATTAATGCTGCAATGAGCATGGGAGTGCAGATATCTTTTTGATATCTTGATTTCCGTTCTTTTGGGTATATATCTGGAAGTGAGATTGCTAGCTCATATGGTTGTTCTATTTTTAATTTTTTGAGGTACCTTCATAATTTCTCTTATAGTGGCTGCACCAATTTATATTCCCACCAACAGTATACAAAGGGTCACTTTTCTCCACATCCTTGCCAAGATTACTTATCTTTTTTTTTTTTTTTTTTTTTAATAATAGCCATTCTAACGTAAGGTGATATCTAATTTTGTTTGTGTAAAAATTTTTATAGATAGTGTCCCGCTGTGTTGCCCAGGCTGGAGTGCAGTGGCTATTCAGTGGCAAAGTCATTGTGCACTATAGTCTGGAACTCCTGGGATCAAGCAGCATTCTTCTGACTCAGGCTCCTGAGTAGATGGGATTACAGGCATGCACTCCCACACCAAGACTCCATGTGGTTTTGATTTTGATGAGTAATGTTTTCCACCTTTTCATATACTTGTTGGTTATTTGTATTTCTTCTTTGGATAAATATCTAATTAGTTTGCCCATTTTAATTTTTTTTTTTTTTTTTTTGAGACAGGGTCTCACTCTATTGCCCATGCTGGAGTACAGTGGTGTGATCTCAGCTCACTGTGGCCTTGACCTCCTGGCCGTAAGCAGTCCTCCCACCTCAGTCTCCTAAGTGGCCAGGACTACCCGCGTGTGCCACCACACCCAGCTAATTTTTTTGTGTTTGTAGAGACAGAGTTTCACTGTGTTGTTCAGGCTTGTCTTGAACTTCTGAGCTCAAGTGATCCACCCACCTTGGCCTCCCAAACTGCTGGGATTACAGGCATGCACCACCGCCCCTGGCCTGCCCATTTTAAATTATGTTATTATTATTGTTTGCTATTGAGTTGTAGGAGTTCCTTGTGTATTTTAGATATTAATCTTTTATCAGTTATATAGTTTGCAAATATTTTCTCTCTTCCATAGGTTGCCTTTGTATTTTGTTTATTGTTTCCTTGGATGATCAGAAGCTTTTAGTTTTGGTGTAGTTCCTGTCAAAATCCCATTGGCATTTTTTACAGAAACCCCTAAACATGCCTAAAATTCGTATGGTACCAGAAAGGGCCCAAATACCCAAAGCAGTTTTGAGCAAGAACAACAAAGCTAGAGGCATCACACTTCCTGATTTTAAAATATGTTACAAAGCTGCAGCAATCAAAACAGTACAGTACTGGTATCAAACAGACTTGTAGACTGATGGAGCAGAATAGAGTACCTAGAAACAAATCCGTGCATATAGTCAACTGATCTTTTACAAGGGTGCCAAGAATATACAACGAGGAAAGAACAATCTGTTCACAGATGGTGTTGTGAAAACTGGATATCCATATGCAAAACAATCAATTTGGACCCTTACCTTACACCATAAACAAAAATCAACTCAAAGACTTAAATGTAAGACCTGAAATGATGAAACTCCTAGAAGAAAATGTAAGGAAGAAGCTTTTTGACCTTGGCAATGATTTGTTGGATATGACACTAAAATCACAGGCAAGAAAGACAAAAAATCACTTGTCTTCAGTTATGTATATTGGCCTATGCTTACGTCCCAGGAGGGAAGTCCCACTTGGTCATGGTTTATGATCTTCTTAATATGCTGTTGAATTTGGTTTGCTAATATTTTGTTGAGGATTTTTGCGTCTATTTTCAGGGATTTTGGCTTGTAGTTTTCTTTGTCTGGCTTTGATACCAGGTTGATGCTGTCCTTATAAAAGAAGATTAAAAATTTCCTTGTTTTCATTTTTCTGAAATAATTTAAGAACTGGTGATAATTCTTCTTTAAATGTTTGGTAGAATTTATCCCTGAAGTCATCTGGTCTTGAGCTTTTCTTTGTTGGTTGGTTTTTGATTATAGATTAAATCTCCGTATTTGTTATTGGTCTTTTTGGCCTTTTCATTTCTTCTTAATTCAGTCTTGGTAGATTATACATTTCTAGGAATTTATCTGTTTACTCTAGGTTGTCCAGTTTGTTGGCATATAATTGTTCACAATAGTCTTTTATCGTGTTTTTTTATTTAAGTGGCATCAATTGTAATGTCTCTTCTTCCATTTCTGATTCTGAGTCTTCTTTTGTCTTTTTCTCTTAGTCTAGCTAAGGGTTTTCCAATTTTATTTTTTCAAAAAACTCTTAATTTTGTCATTAAAAAATTTTTTTTTCTCATCTCTTTTTCATTTATTTTGACTCTAATTTTTATTATTTGATTCCTTTTTTTTAACTTTAGGCTTGGTGTGTTCTTTTTTTTCTAGACCCTTAAGGTATAATGTTAGGTTTTTATTTGAGGTCTTTTTTTAATGTAGGCATTTATCATTATAAACTTCAATCTTAGTACTGCTTTTGCTGCATCCCATAAATTTTGAGATATATTTTTGTTTTAATTAGTCTCAAGGTATTTTCTAATTTCCCTTTTTGGCTGCTTCTTTGACCCATTAGTTGTTCCAGAATATATTGTTTAATTTCCATATATTTTTGAATTTTTTTCTTTTTGTTTTTGATTTAGTTTCATTCCATTATGACTGGAAAAGATATTTGGAATTATTTCAGACTTCTTATATTTGTTAAGATTTGTTTTCTGACCTAGCATGTGATCAACCCTGTAGAATGTTCTGTTTGCACTTGAGGACACTGTGTTCTGCTACTTTGGGGTGGAATGTTTTGTATCTGTCTGTTAGGTTTATTTGATATATATAGTGTTGTTCAAGTTTGGTATTTTCTTTTGATTGTCTGTCTGGATGATTTGTTCATTATTTTAAATGGTGATTGAAATATCCTAGTATTTTTCTATTGCTATCTATTTCTCCTGCAGATCTGTCAATCTTTATGTATTTAGCAGCTTTTATGTTGCATGCATATATAATTGTTTTATTTTCCTGTATTCCATTTTCCCTTTTATTATTATGTAATGACCTTTTTTGTCTCTTGTTAACAGTTTTTGACATAAAATCTATTTTGTCTGATATAACTACAGTCACCCTTGCTCTCTTTTGGTTACCATTTGTATGAAATACCCTTTTTCATCTCTTCTGTTTCAGCTTGTATGTGTTCTTAAATTTAAGGTGTATTTGTTGCAGACAGCATATAGTTGGATCTTGTTTTTTAATTCCTTTCACTACTTTACCTCCTTTGGTGAATTTTACATTTAACATGATTGATAGATAAGAACTAACTGTAGACATTATTAATTTTTTTCTGTTTGTTTTATATTTCTTTTTGTTCTCTATTGCTGTCTTCCTTTTGATTTGATGTTTTTTTGTAATAATATACTATTTTTTTTTCTTTCTATCTTTTTTTTCTACCTACTATGGGTGTTTTCCTCATGGTTATCATGAGGTTTGCATAAAATTTCTTAATAGTTATGACAGTCCATTTGAAGCTGATACAGTCTTTAATTGCATATAAAAACTCTACACTTATATTGCCTTTGCCACATACTTTATGTTATTTATGTCAGAATGACTCTTTATGTTGTGTATCTATCAGCACATTTTTGTGGGTAGTTTTTATTTTTTTAATACTTTGGTGCTAGGATCAGTCCTTGGACCTACCACTACCCATAGATACCAGTGGACCTAACTTGCCCATAGACCCTAGGACCTAACACACCTGCCCTGGTGTCTGTGGGCAGGCATGTTAGGTCCTAGGGTCTGTGGGTAAGTGGGTCTGCAGGGAGTAGGGTCAGCCTGGTGGTGTGGTCTGTAGGTGGACAGGCCTGGTGCTAGGATTTGTGGTGAAGGTAGACACTCACCTTACTCTTTCTCCCATGGGAGAACTTGTGGGCCAAGGGAATCTGCTGGAGGCTGATTTCTGGAGTTCTCTTGAAGGTAATTTTGTATTTAGATGGTTGTTAATTTTGTGTTTCTATGGAGAGATGAATTTTGGAACCTCCTATTGTGCCGTTTTATAGATACCTGCTTCTCAGATTTTCAATTTCTTGAACCAGTTTCAAGAAGTTGTTTTCTAGGAATTTGTCCATTTCATCTAAGTTTTCATATTTATTACCATAACATTGTTCATAATATACTTTTTTTTTTTTTTAATCTTTTTGATGTCAGTAGGATCTGTAGTGTTTCCTGATTTTGATTATTATTGCCTTCTTTTTTTGTTTTGTGTTGCTGGGAGCTTAACAACCAACTTTTAGCTTTGTCGTTCTTCTCTATTGTATAATTTTTTTCTATTAAAAATTCTGTTCTCATCTTTATTTACTTCCTTCATTGGATTTAATCTGCTGTCCATTTTCAAAGTTCCTTGGATGAATTTTTACATCATTGACTTTTAGCATTACTTACTTTCTTCTTTTTTGTGACAGTTTCGCTCTGTTACCCAGGCCAGAGTGCAGTGGCATGATCTCAGCTCACTGCAACCTTTGCCTCCTGGGTTCGAGTGATTCTCCTGCCTCAGCCCCCCAAGTAGCTGGAAGTACAGGCGCGTGCCACCAAACCCAGCTAATTTTTTTGTATTTTTAGTAAAGATGGAGTTTCACCATGTTTGCCAGGGTGGTTTCAAACTTCTGACCTCAAGTGATTCCCCCCTCCTCTGTATCCCAAAGTGCTGGGATTACAGGCGTGAGCTACTGCGGCCAGCCTCTTTCTTGTATATGCATTTCAAGCTATACATTTTTTTAAGCACTCTAATCTGTGACACAAATTTGTTTAATCTATTAATATTAATTTCTCAAATTGGTATATCTTTAGATATTAGATAAGTATTCTTATATTTCTTATGCAAATAATCAAACTTATTGATAACACAATAAACATTCCCAGATATTTAAACACATATTACAAACTTAAATACTTTTATTGATTGGAGTAATACAATTTAATAAGTGTTTTTAAGTGATCTAAATACATTAAGAAGCAGAAAAAAAACACACCATATATCTAAATTATTACCCCAAACCAGTTACATCATTAAATACCATGAATTTAACTGCTTCTTATCCTGATCATAATATAATTCTACTGTTCTAATTTTTCTGTTTTTGTAGGTATAGGTATTTCAACCAGATGCAATTATATTTTGCTTTTATCTTCTCTGGGTTTTAGTCATATCACCAAACTCAAATATAAAGAGCATGCATTCTCAGACCAGCAAAGATACTGATTCTGTGTCACTGACCAGTTGATTTTTGTGTTGGACATGAAAACTGATTTCTTAGTCCATGATGATTCATATTTCAGTTATTGTTCTCTAGGCCAAGTCTCCATTTAATCTGAGTTTTATGTGTTATATCATGGTACTTTTAAATTCCCATCTTTCCTATAAATTTATTTTGAAAATTTGTTACCTTTCTCAGAAATAAGGAAGTCTTTAAATTTTTTTGGTCAGACAAACTTAACAGGTAATCCTGTTTTTTTTTCTTTATTCTTTTAATTGTATGCATATCTCCTAAAATGATCAGCAACTTATGCCTGCACTTCATTACTCATGTTCATCTCGGGTTTCATCTCCTGAGATAAGGTTTTAAGTCTATATAGTTAGTTTACTTCTGGGAACTTTTGTCTAATGTATTATTGGGACACATTGCAGAATCTTTCTTTTAATTGGTTTTTGGATATGACTGCCAATACTAATCAGCTGTGGGACTCACCTTATACTTCGTTACTAAAGGGCGCCTCCAGTGCTGATTGGGTCTTCTTGTTTGTAGTATAATTCCTTCTTTTGGCTAATGCTGTTTGGCTCACTACTAATTTTATTCATGCTCTGCTTACAAAGATAAAAACAGACACATTTATGTGTTTTGTAATGAACACATAAAACATACTCAATTTAAAAACCCAAAATGTATGTATATATCAATACTTTTCAATAAATTATAAAAACAAGCTACTATATTTACCATTAGGTTTACATAGTGTATTTTACGTTTTCTCTTGAGCATTATTGTGACGTCATAGTCTTTTATAAAATAAAAAACGTTAATGATCATTAGTTGGTATTTTTATTTTATGTGCAGTTTTTCAAAATGTAGTTAGTATAATCCCCTATTTACCTTTTCCTCCTTTTTTAGTGATGTCTATGTAAAATTGTTTTCCATTTACAACAGGATGTTATAGACATATCCAATTTTTTCTCCTACTCCATTATATTGTGGTTTGTTTACTGGTAGAGTATTAGGCACCAAAATATGAATGCTAAGGAAGCATCTCACAAGTTTTGATATTGTATTTTTAATCATTTTGTTTAACGTATTTTCCAGTTTTTATTGAAATTTAGTTTTTAACCCATGGATTATTTAGGAGCGTATTTTAAAATTTCCAAGTATATGTCAATTTTCTATTTATTTTAGTCTTATTGGTATTAGGTTAATTGAGTTGGTTAGGGAAGAAACTCTATGATTTCAGCCCTTTTAAATCTGCTGAAACTTGCTTTATGTTGGAAACAAATTTAATTTTGGTAAAATTTTGTATGAGCTTGAAAAGAATTTTTTTCTGTAGTTTGTGCAGTGTTTTATATATATTCACATACATGCACATATACATATACACACATATACACACGTTTGTTAATATACATACATATTTTATACATGTATATACACATAAACGTGTATTTGTGTATATATGTATAATTCAGGTCAGTTTTGTTTCTTCTGTATTCCTGCTTTGTTTGTTTGCATGTTCCTATCAGTTGCTGCAAGAGTTATATTAAAATTTTCTGCTGTTATTTATTTATTTTTTGTTTGTTTTTTGAGATGAAGTCTCACTCTGTCGCCCAGGCTAGCGTGCACTGTGGCAATCTTGGCTCACCGCAACCTCTGCCTCCCAAGTCCAAGCGATTCTCCTGCGTCAGCCTCCTGTGTAGTTGGGATTACAGGTGCATGCCACCTGGCCAATTTTTGTATTTTTATTAGAGACAGGGCTTCACCATGTTGGCCAGCCTGGTCTCAAACTCCTGACCTCAGGTGATCCACCCACCTCAGCCTCCAAAAGTGCTAGGATTACAAGTGTGAACCACTGCATCCAGCCATGTTATTTTGGATTTGTCTTTTTATCTTTGTGTCGCTCAATTTTGCTTTATATCTTTTAAGTTTATACTATTAGATACTTAAGAATATGTTAATCTTCTTGTGGAATTCAAGCTTTTTTCAATATGAAGTATTCCTAAAAGCCCACTTTGAAGTTAATGGAGCTACACCAGCCTTCTTTTGGTTAGTGTTTTCATGTTATTTTTATTTGTTTTTATTTTTGAGACAGGGCCTTATTCTGTTGCCCAGGCTGGAGTGCAGTGGTATGATCATGGCTATCGCAGCCTCAGCCATCCCAGGCTCAGGCAGTCCTCCCACCTCAGCCTCCTGAGTAGCTGGGATTGCAGGTGTGCACCACCACACCCAGCTGGTTTTTCTATTCTTTGTAGAGATAGGGTTTCAACATGTTGCCCAGGCTGATCTTGAGCTCCTGGACTCAAGCAATCTTCCCGCATCCATCCCCCAAAGTGCTGAGATAACAGGTATGAGCCACCACACACCAGCCTCCATGTTATATTTTTGAATCCTTTTATCCTTTCTGTATTCTTGTACTTTAGAATCTGATAGGAGTGTTATCAGAAACAGGCTTCAAAATATTCATACCTTATGTCCATACATAGACTTATATAAGGATGTTCCTAGTAGCTTTATTTGTAATAGCCAAAACCCAGAAACAGCCCAAATGTCTTTCAGTGGATTAACGGATCAACAACTTCAGGTCTACTTATACAATAGAAGTGACCCCCTCCCAAAGTACATACCATTTATTTACATGAAATTATAAACTAATTAAACAAACTAATCTATAGTGACAGAAGGTCCATCAGTGGTGGTTTAGGAATGTGGAGTACTAGGGTAGGAACAGGTAGAAGGCAAGGATTACAAAGGAGCACAAAGAATCTTTTGGGGGTATGGCTGTGTTAATTACATTGACTGTGATGATGGTTTCACCAGTGTATATACATGTCAAATCTCATTTAATTGTACATTTTAAATATGTGCAGTTTATTTAACATTATACCACAATAAACCTGAAGAAAATAACCCTGCTCAATACATTCAAAGAAATAAAAGACAAGATAGGGGTATTAGTAATTCTATATCACCTTAATCCAGTGTTAAGTACTGAGATGATTTGAGGCTAGGCAATATTCCCAGGGATAGTCAGTTTATTTTAGGTTTCCTAGGGTAGCCTTCAGTGTATGGTCTCCAAGCATCAGGTATTTAATAACACTCCCTTATTTGTCTCCAATTTTTTTTTTTTTTTTTTTTTTTTTGAGACAGAGTTTTGCTCTGTTGCTCAGGCTGGAGTGCAGTGGTGCGATCTCGGCTCACCGCAACCTCCTCCTCCCAGGCTCAAGTGATTCTCATGCCTCAGCCTCCCAGATAGCTGGGATAACGGGTATATACCACCACACCCAGTTAATTTTTGTATTTTTAGTAGAGATGGGGTTTTGTCATGTTGGCCAGGCTGGTTTCAAACTCCTGGCCTCAGGTGATCTCCCTGCCTCAGCCTCCCAAAGTGTGGCTCCAGTTTTGTTCCGTATTCTTTTATGCCTGTCAAAAGCCCTGCCTATCTTCTAAACCTTCATCTGGATTTCAGATGTGCAGATACCCTAGGGGAAAAGTGCCCCCAAATGCTGACTTAATCTCTGGGTTTTCTTTTTTTCTCTCCAGATCTGTGTCCTGTAATTTATTTTCTGTTTTCTTCACTCATTAATGCCTTTAATCAGCTTTATCAAGCTTTTCTATTTGTTTGCATCAGAGAAGTTAGTCCAAATTACTGAATACACATTACTAGAAATGACGTAATTTGTTTACATTGAACGCTCTTTAAATTAAACATTTTAAGAGACTCTTGGCTGGGCACGGTGGCTCATGCCTGTAATCCCAGCACTTTGGGAGGCCTAGGTGGGTGGATCAAGAGGTCAAGAGCTCAAGACCATCCTGGCCAACCAACAAGGTGAAACCCTGTCTCTACTAAAAATACAAAAATTGGCTGGGTGTAGTGGCGCACGCCTGTAGTCCCAGCTACCTGGGAGGCTGAGGCAGGAGGATCGCTTGAACCCAGGAGGCGGAGGTAGCAGTGAACCGAGATCACGCCACTGCACTGCAGCCCGGGCAACAGAGCAAGACTCTGTCTCAAAAAAAATAAATAAAACATAAATAAATAAATAAATAAATAAATAAATAAATAAAGAGAGACAGACTCACTCTGTTGTCTAGGTTGGAGTACAGTGGTGCAATCATAGCTCACTGCAGGCTTGAACTCCTGGGGCCAAGTGGTTCTCCCACCGTCAATCTCTTGAGTAGCTGGGACTGCAGATGCATACTAGTATACCCAAATAATTTTTTTATTATAAAAAATTGTTAATAGAGAAGGGATCTTCCTATGTTGCCCAGACTAGTCTCAAAATCTTGGCCTCAAGCAATCCTCCTGCTTGGGCTGCCCAATTTGCTGGGATTACAGGCATGAGCCACCATACTGGACCTAAATTGAACATTGTTTCAGATGTTCTTTGTTCATTTGTATTCATTTGTACACTTTCTGGTTATATGAGGACTCCTTTTTTTTTTTTTTTTCCTTTTTGAGACAACATCTCGCTCTGTTGCCCAGGTTGGAGTGTGGTGGTAGGACCACGGCTCACTGCAGCCTTGACTTTCTGGACTCAAATGATCGTCCCACCTGTTTCCTGAGTAGCTGGGACCACAGCCACAAATCACCACACTTGGCTGTTTCTATTATTTGTGGAGATGGGGGTCTAACTATGTTGCTTAGGCTGATATTGAACTCTTGGGCTCAGGTGATCCTCCGGCCTCATCCTGGACTATATTTTTAAAAAGCAAATTTGCTACCTATCTTGGATGATGGATATTTGGATGCAGCAATGATTCAGTTTTCCTGTTACGGATTAATAAAGTTCTAGGACATTGTCAATGATAGTTCCTCTGATCTGGTCAGTGATAGTCATTGAGAAATTATAATATGAACTATAGAAATGTTCAAAGGATTGTTGATGTGAAAGTATCTTCCAATTTTTCAAAAAAGGGAAATTTATGTAAATAGCCTTGCTGTTAGTGTTGGTCAAGGTTCTCAATTGAGGTTTTTTTTTTTTTTTTCTTTTTTGAGATGGAGTCTTGCTCTTGTTGCCCAGGCTGGAGTGCAGTGATGCAATCTTGGCTCACTGCAACCTCTGCCTCCCGGGTTCAAGCAATTCTCCTGCCTCAGCTTCCTCAAATAGCTAGGATTACAGGCATGCACTATTGGCTAATTTTGTGTTTTTAGTAGAGATTGGGTTTCTCCATGTTGGTCAGGCTGGTCTTAAACTCCTGACCTCAGGTGATCCGCCTGCCTTGGTCTCCCAAAGTGTTGGGATTACAGGCGTGAGCTGCCGTGCCCAGCCTCAATTAATTACTTTTAAAAAATACTTCACGTTCACTTAAAAGAGGAAGTATAATTAGATGTATTCTTGAAAAACAATAAAATGTAAATTAGTTTTTGTTTATTAAATACTTCAAAACGTTGGCAATGAGCTATGAACTTGATATTATCTCATTTCAATCTTTATAAGTACCGTAAGGAAGGTATTTGTATTTGAGGCTACCAGTGCTTACTCATACCTGTTTCTCCTTCCTTGGCACAAACCCTATGTAGTTCTCTTTGTACATAGGAAGTGCCACGTAACTAATTTTAGGCAATGAAATTTTAACAAATTGATGTGCCATGTCTGGGCTGAGCCATATAAGAGATACTGTACCGCCTGGCCACCTGTATCCCTTTTTTTACCAAGCTGTAACCATGCTGACTTTCTTTTTGTCTAGCCAACACACTAAGCTTGTTCCCCTTGTTCTTTCTATTTTGGATGCATGCATTCTTTTCATCATAGAAACAGAGGATTGTTCCTTTGAGAAGACGACATTTGTGACCTGAATTTGAAGATAATTTTGAAGTAGAGAATTTAAATCCGAATAATATATGATCCTACCTTTGGATGGGGTAGACGTAACACAAATAAAAGCTGTTATAACAGCACATGGAAAATTTTGTTGTCGATTAAAATCTGATAGGAGCCCTATCATCTTGACAAAATTTAGATCTGTAAAATTTGACCTTGGAAAAATAGACTTGGTTAGAAAAAGGCAAAAATTGGGCCACTCTCCCAAATTTTACTGTGATACAAGCTAACATTAAAAAAAATTGGTATGGTTATAAAACAAATTAAATTTGTTATAAAATCTACATGAATTGCTTTAGCAATTCAGTGAAATGAACATTTTTTAATAAAATAAATGGTCTGACTATGCTATAGAAAATCAAGATAGGATATTGGCTTAGTGAAATTGGCTCAGGAAAAAAAGATACATCCTTGATGTCGGGGTAAAAGCATTTACAAGATCAAAATGAAGAGTAAAAACAGCTGCCTCAACCAACATCTCAAATCCTCTGCATGCCTCTTTTTAACAGTTTAATATACCCGTATTTTAAAAATTTTATCTGATAATTATGGCAGAATGTAAGGGGGCATATAAATGAGATAAACAGATATTTGTACTAGAATTATAATTTTAAATCTGGATCTTTGTTGAATAATATTCATGTGTCAATATTAAAACATTCTGTCTATTGGGTCCTTTGGGAAGAAGATGCTGAGGTGGAGTTAGGAGTGCAAGATGTTGATTGGGGAACAATGTCTGTGAAGGATTAATGAAAACAGCATAGGGCCAGGGGAGTCTCCTCACCATGATGCAGAGCTGACAGTCTCAGCCAGCCCAGTAGGGAGTCCAAGAGTAAAGATTGCATATTGAAGGAGTCCCATGTTAGGCAGAAGTGACCAGGGACGTCACTTTGTAAATGACTACTTTGTAAGGAAAAATTAAAGAATTCAATTTGTATATAAATATGAAACTTTCAAAGGGAAGACATGATAGAGTAAATGAAGATATGATAATTAGTACTAAAAATCTAAAAACAGGTCTTCGTATGTGGCTAATTAGCTTCTTTGGCTGAAAATATTTGCTTAAAAGGACGGTGTAGACCATTTATGTTTTCAGTGTTTTACATTATAGACTGCATTCGTGACCCCTGGCAACTGGGGTTATGCAGATGGCAAATTTGTACTGTTGGTTTTCCTGAATGAAACAGCACAAATTCATCACTCCTATCAGAGATAACAACTTCTAATTCTAGGTACAAAGTAGATGACTTGTCTGAAGGACTCCTTGTTGTTATAGAAGTAACAGAATTTAGTTTGGGGAAGCTTAAAAATAGGCTTGATATTTAGGAAATAAACTTTTCCCAAATGAAAGCATCTTTTCCCTTGTCATAGAAGTAGAAGATGCTTGTTTTAAAAGGTCTAAACTGGTCACAATTGTGTGTACCTGTAGTCCCAGCTGCTCAGGAGGCTGAGTCAGGAGGATTGGTTGAGCCCAGGAATTTGAGACTGCAGTGAACTATGATCTCACTAATGTACTCCAGCCTTGGTGACAGAGCAAGACCTTGTCCCTTACAAAAAAAAAAAAAAGGAAAACCCAAAAATTCCGACAAAATAAAAATATGAAAAAGAAATGCTACTATTTTCATGTAATTCTGCTAACATTTTGGTCTGTGTATTTCCTGACTTCTTAAAAATACATGTGTACCACATGCAAAAAACATGTTTTGTTTCTTAAATATTACTTCATAGTATAATGCTGTTTTGTGACCCCTTTTTTTATTTCTAGGTTTTTTGGGACTTCTTTCTATGCTAATAAATAAAGATATATGCTATTTTTAATAGCTGTACACTGTCTTTTAAAAAATGAATAACCTTTATTGTGACTGGATTATGACCATGAATATGCCATAATTTATATAAAAAATTGCCAGTGTTAAATATCCACATGACACATAGGTCATTTAAATTTTTTCAGTGTTTTCAGTTTTATAGTAAACACGCTTATATGTGTCTTCTGGCTGCTAATACAATTTTAATAATGACAATCCTGGTTTAAAAGGCATGAATATTTTTTAAGACTTTAAAAACATACTACCAATCGACTCCTGTACATTTTATTTTGAACAGTGGGGTATATGAGTGCTTTTTTCTTTTTTAAAAAGATCTCATCGGCTGTGGGCATTATCAGTCAATTTAACTTTTGCCAATATTACTACAAATGGTTGAGTCTGAAATGATGAAATGTTCTTGGGAAGAAGTTGAAATAATTTCCCTTGAGATAGAAGTAAACTGCACAAAATGTTATTTTAAGAACTTTTATGACAGAATGGATGAATGCTTTTGATAGGATTAAATAAATGAGGTAAAAAACTCAGCACTTTTTTCTTTTTAAAAATGATGCGTCATCTAGAATTTCTGTAAAGATAATACAAGACACAAAAATAGAACACTTATTAGGAAATAAATTTCTATTTATAATAGCACAAATACAACCTCTATGACTAGTCTTTAGAGACAGAGAATACTCCTTGTCTGGGATTTAGATGTATACTATTTTCTTAAGAACATTCTTATACCACTTAGACAACTGTTTTTTTGTTTGTTTGTTTCTTGATAGGAAATTGGGTTTTCAAAATGCTGCCTCTATTAAAAAGATCTTTTTCATTTATCTGGCATAATTTCATGTTCCATTTGTGTCTTTTTTTGTTTTTTTTTTTACAGAAGAAGTGTTTTTGTTTGTTGAAACAGTGAAATATTATCAAAAATATTCTCAAATTGGTATATTTTAAGATATGAGTTTATTTGAAAGATTGCCAGTGATTTGTTGAGTTTTTTAATTTATATAAGTTCAGTTGTTTTTCATCCTAATTCTGAGTAACATAGATTATCAGGGACAACAAAGGAAATGTTTTATGTTCACTTTATTTTTAATAAAAATACACCAAGAGCATTTATCAAATTAGTCTCCTCATACCTCTCTATCTCCAAGATGGCAAACCTATTTAAAATGAAACACTATTTGAAATTTGTGAAAATTTGAGTTTATCTTGAGCTTTCAGTTAATAAAATTTATAAGCACCATCGCTTACTCTTATTGTATTAGCCGTTGGGCATCTTGGTAGATCATGCAGGTGTGGTGCCTGTTTTCGTGGAGCTGTAGGCCTGTAGGGGTCTTAGACAATAAAAGCAAAACAAAACAACAACAACGTAATTACAATTTGCAACAAGTACTATGAAGGGAAAATATAGTGTTAAGATAATAATGGGAAAATCTGTTTTCAACAGGTGGTCAGGATAGGTACTCTGAAGAGTTGACATACAAACTAATGTGAAGGATTCGAAGGAACCAGCCATGTATGCAGAAGGGGGAGTAAACCAGTTTGAGGGGGCAGCCTATTAAAAAAACTTTAGGTATGAAAGAACTTGGTATGTTCAAGGAATTGAAAGGAGACTTCTGTGGCTGGAATGTGGTGGGTGACGTTGAGACTAGAATTGGATGAATGAGGTTGTGGAGGTAGGGGCCAGATCATACAGATCTTGTAAGCTTAGTAAGGAGCTTAGATTTTATTAAAAGTGCAATGGGAAGCAAATGAAGTAAAGTGACATGATCTAATTTATTTTGGCTGTTGTAAGGATTATGGATGGGGAGTGGGGAGACTAATAAGAAGTGATGGTGGCTGTATCTAGTGTAAAAGCAATAGAGATTGAGGGAAATACATGCATTCAAAATATAGTTGACCATTTAACAACATGAGCTTAGACAACATAGGTCTACTTATACCTGGATTTTTTTTCAATAAATATATTGGAAAATTATTTGGTGATGTGTGACAATTTGAAAAAACTTGCAGATAAACTGCATAGCCTAGAAATATTGGAAAAATTAAGAAAAAGGTATGGCATGAATACATAAAATATACACAAATCTATTATAAAAAGTTAAAATTTATGAAAACTTACGCCACAAACACTGTAGACTATACATGATACTTTTCAGTTAAGAAATGTAAACAAGCCGGGCGCGGTGGCTCAAGCCTGTAATCCCAGCACTTTGGGAGGCCGAGACGGGCTGATCACGAGGTCAGGAGATCAAGACCATCCTGGCTAACACGGTGAAGCCCCATCTCTACTAAAAAATACAAAGAAAACGAGCTGGGCGAGGTGGCGGGCGCCTGTAGTCCCAGCTACTCGGGAGGCTGAGGCGGGAGAATGGCGTAAACCCGGGAGGCGGAGCTTGCAGTGAGCCGAGATCCGGCCACTGCACTGCAGCCTGGGCCACAGAGGGAGACTCCGTTCCCCCCCCCCCCAAAAAAAGGAAATGTAAACAAATGTAAAGATACAGTATTAAAACTGCATGAAGTGTACTGAAGTATGTACTATAGTATTGTAATAATTTTGTAGCCGCCTCCTGTTGCTGTTGTTGTGAGCTCAAATCTTGTATCTGCTTAAAATACCGTGTCATGCCAGTCATCTCCAAGTGAACAGTTTATCTCTCCAGTAAGTTGCATACGGTAGTTAAAAATGATCTCTCTTGATTATTTTTCATCATGTTTAGTTGAATAACACTATGGGACTCATACACAGTGCCACTAGCGATGCTGGAAGTGTTCCTGAGAAACAGACAAAAGTCACGCCATTACAAGAAAAAGTTTAATTGCTTGATATGTAGTGTAGATTGAGGTCTGCAGCTTTAGTTGCCCACCATTTCAGAGATTCATTTATAAACAGATGACATAAACTTTCAGTATTGATAAATTCAGTACAATACTATAAATGCATTTTCTCTCCCCTGTGATTTTAAAACATTTTCTTTTCTCTAGCTTAGTTTATTGTAAGAATACAGTATATATACATATAACATGCAAAATATGTGTTGTTTATTGGTAAGGCTTCTGGTCAGTAGTAGGCTATCGGTAGATAAGTTGTTGAAGAGTTAAAAGTTATGTGCAGATTTTTGACTGCTGTGGGGGTTGGGGTTCCTAACCCCAAAGTTGTTCAAGGGTCATCTGTATATTTAGAAGATAAAAATGACAGGACTCATTGAGGAATTGAATGTGGGACAGTAGGGAAACATAATTGATGTTAGTACTTCTAGCTTGTTAGATTTTATATAATCAGTGACTGCATAAAAGTATTTACTGAACAAATAATTTGTTTCTACTGAGTTACTTTTTATTTGTATTCTTGGTTTTATAAAATGAATATGACTTGCAAATACAGTTTGAGAGGTAAATGGTCTAAATATAGAGATCTACCAATAAAACGTCTCTGAAGATGTAGCATAAATTAATAAAAACGATTTATACATAAGGTTACTGAAACTGATTTATTGCCTAAAGGACATTATCTGTCCTGGGTAATTAACCCATTTATGCCTAGTGTTCCATTATTGGAATACTAAGCTTGTGGGAGTTATTTATATCCTACTGCTCAAGGTCTTTTTTCACAAAAGAAATTTGCAACCTCCAACATAAATGGGTTAATAAATATTTGTTGAATTAATGAGTGTATTTTAAGACAGATCTGATGCTTTCTTTCCTTCTGAAGACTTGAGTTTCCATCTAGCAACCTTCAGAATCTTTTAGCATTGTATGTGCAGACCAGTCGTGAAGCTCTGTTCCTTTTCCTCCCCAATTCGCTTTTTTGCAATTCTTCAAATTCAGTAATTTTATTGATCTGTTTTCAAGTGTACCGTTTTCTCTGTCATCTACATTCTGCTGTTAAGCCATCAGTGAATGTTTTTATTTTAGATATTGTATTTTTCAGATCTAGAATTTCTACTTTGTTATTTTTTAGGTTTCTATTGCTTTATTTTTTTTAACTTGTTATGATTGTATTTTTCTCTGCATCATTAAGCAGAATCATAATAGTTGCTTGAAAATCTATGCTGATTCCAACATCTGGATCATCCTGGAGTTAGTTTCTATTGGTTTTCTTTTCTCTTGCAAATTGGCTACTTTTTCCTGATTTCTTTATTAGTCAAGGAATTTTAGATTGTGTTTTGGATATTGTGAATATGAAGTTGTGGAGCCTCTGAATTCCGTTATAATCCTCCAGAGAGTGTTGATGCTTTTGTTTAGCAGGCAGTTGACATGATTGGACACAAACTGCAAGCTCTGTCTCTTGAGCGGTAGTTCTTAGTTCAGTTCTTTGATCTCTACCTGGACTGCTTGCAATCCATCCTTTGCATGTTTGGTTTGGGGTCAGCCAGAAATTTGCACAGAGTTTGTACCTAGATTTTGTGTCTCTACCTTTCTGGGTCTCTTCTTTCTAGGGCGTGTTTCTCACTTTCCAGCCACTGTGGTCTTCCTGAACTCTCTCCTTTGATTCTTCAAGATAGTAAAACAGTGGGGTTTATCTTAGAGTTTTAGGCACTTGCTATGGTGCTGACTGGATCCGGTCAACTTTTGCCCTCAGGCCAAAAGTTGTAGATGGGAAATTCACTTAATGCCATACTCTTCCAAGTATTGACTGCCCTCTAATATTTGCCTGCTTTTGGTCACTCTTCAGTGCCTTATTTTTATATTTTGATATATGCCTATTTATATATAGGTAGCTGATTTTTATATTTTGTTCAGAATTTGTAGTTGTTACCTGTGGGAAGGTTAATCTGGTAGGTGCTTACTCAGCCATAGCATAAGCAGAATTCTCTCTTGTTCCTTTTTGTGTAGGGGAAATTCCCTTCAAGATTGTTCCCCCTAATGTAGATACTAGCTTTGTAGCTGTATGATGCATAAATTAGTTAAGAAATTGTCATTTTGAATATCACTATTGTAAAGTTCTTGACTTGTGAGAAAAGCCACAGCTCTTAAGAAGTAACAGTCTTGGTTGGGCACAGTGGCTCACGCCTGTAATCCCAGCACTTTAGGAGGCTGAGGCGGGCAGATCACTCAAGGTCAGGAGTTTGAGACTAGCCTGGCCAACATGGTGAAACATTGTAATTTTTGTAAAAATACAAAAATTAGCTGGGTATGGTGGCTCGTTCTGTAATCCCAGCTACTTGAGAGGCTGAGACAGGAGAATCACTTGAACCCGGGAGGCAGAGCCTACAATGAGCTGATATTGTGCCATTGTACTCCAGCCTGGGCAACAGAGCGAGTCTCTGTCTCAATTGAAAAAAAGAAAAAAAAAAGGAAGTAACAGTCTAGTAAGGAAGGCAAATAGGTAAATAGAAAATAGTAATATAAGTGAAAGGAGCCATGACAAGAGGTATACAGGACACTATGGAGAACACAGAGGAATAGAAGCTTACCCCAATCTGACAGGAAAGAGAGGAGGTGAAAGAAGGCTTTCTAGAAGAGGTGATTCCTGTGTTTTATCTGTGAGAAATAGGATGTGCCAAGTGAGGAATTAAATAAAGGGCTTTCTAGGAAGAAGAGAGAGGAACACAAATATGTATGTGGGGGCCTAAGAATGAATGACCAGTTGAAAGAATTGCAAGTAGTTTTGGTGGGGCCACAGTATAGGGTATATATGGGGAGAGGGAGAAGTGTCAAACTATGAGGCCAGAGAAGTTAAACTGGAGCCAGATGATTAAAGGCTTTGAATGTCATGTCAAGGACTTTGAACTTTAAATTATAGATAGTGGGAAGCCATTGTTGCGCTTTAAATGTGAGTATGATTTCAAATTTGCGTGTTAGAATGATTATTTTGGTAGCAATGTACAGGGTAAGAAACAGGAGGTAGGGATACCAAGTCAGGCAAGAAATTATGAAGGCCTAAGGGAGTGGTGGTGGAAAGAGGGATGAACTCACATGAGAATTTATCAATAGAAGCTATAGGTCTATTTAACAGATTTGTTGTATGTGCTGTAAATGTTAATGAACAAGAATCTAGAATGATTGGAGGTATCATTTGACTGTGTCTCCACCTAAATCTCATCTTGAATTGTAGCTCCCATAATTCCCATGTGTCATCAGAGGGACCCGGTGGGAGGTAATTGAATCATGGGCTGGCAGGGCAGGGGTGGGTCTTTCCCATGCTGTTCTCATGATAGGGAATAAGTCTTATGAGATCTGATGGTTTTAGAAAGGGGCGTACCCCTGCACAAGCTCTCTTGCCTGCTGCCATGTAAGATGTTCCTTTGCATCTCCTTTGTCTTCCGCCATGATTGTGAGGCCTCTTGAGCCATATGGAACTGTGAGTCTGTTAAACTTCTTTCCTTTGTAAATTACCCAGTCTCTGGTATGTCTTTATTAGCAGCATCAGAACTGACTAAAACAGTAAAGTGGTACTGTGGTAGGGGGGCACTCTGTAAAGATACTTAAAAATGTGGGAGCATCTTTGGAACTGAGTAACAGGCAGAGGTTGGAACAGTTTAGAGGGCTCAGAAGAAGACAGGAAGAGGTGGGAAAATCTGGAACTTCCTAGAGACTTGTTGAATGGCTTTGACCAAAATGCTGATAGTGATATGGACAATAAAGTCCAGGCTGAGGTGGTCTCAGATGGCAATGAGGAACTTGTTAGAAACTGGAGTAAAGGTCACTCTTGCTATGGAAAGAGACTGGTGGCATTTTGCCCCTGCCCTAGAGGTCTGTGGAACTTTGAACCAGAAAGAGATGATTTAGGGTATTTGGTGGAAGAAATTTCTAAGCGGCAGAGAGTTCAAGAGAAAGCAGAGCATAGAAGTTTGGAAAATTTGCAGCCTGACAATGCAATAGAAAAGAAAACCCTATTTTCTGGAGAGAAATTCAAGCTGGCTGCATAAATTTGCATAAGTAACGAGGAGCCAAATGTTAATCACCAAAACAATGGGGAAAATGTCTCCAGGGCATTCAGAGACCTTTAAGGCAGTCCCTCCCATCACAGATCCAGAGGCCTAGGAGAAAAAAAATGGTTTCCTGGGCCAGGCCTAGGACCCCCCTGCTGTATACAGCCTAGGGACTTAGTGTCCTGCATCCAGCCACTCCAGCCACGGCTAAAAGGGGCCAAGGTACAGCCCAGGCCATGGCTTCAGAGGGTGCAAACCCTGAGCCTTGGCAGCTTCCACATGGTGTTGAGCCTGTGGGTGCACAGAAATCAAGAATTGAGGTTTGTTGAACCTCTACCTAGATTTCAGAGGATGTATGGAAACTCCTGGATGTCCAGGCAGAAGTTTGCTGCAGGGGTGGAGTCCTCATGGAGAACCTCTGCTAGGGCAGTGCACCAGGGAAATGTGAGGTCAGAGCCACCACATAGAGTCCCCTCTGGGGTACTGCCTAATGGAGCTATGAGAAGAGGGCCACCATCCTCCAGACCCCAGAATGGTAGATCCACTGACAGCTTGCAACCTGCACTTGGAAAAGCCACAGACACTCAACAGCAGCCCATGAAAGCAGCCAGGAGCAGGGCTATACCCTGCAAAGCCACAGGAATGGAGCTGCCCAGGGCTGTGGGAGCCCAACTCTTGCATCAGCATGACCTGGATGTGAAACATGGAGTCAAAGGGGATCATTTTGGAACTTTAAGGTTTAATGACTGCCCTGGTGGATGTCAGACTTGCATGGGGCCTATAACTCTTTTGTTTTGGCCAATTTCTCACATTTAGAATGATGTATTAACCCAATGCCTGTACCTCTGTTGTATCTAGATGAGATTGGGCATGTTCAGGGTGGTGTGGCTGTAGACTCTCCACTGTATCTAGGAAGTAACTAACTTGCTTTTGATTTCACAGGCTCATGGGTGGAAGGGACTTGTCTTGGATGAGACTTCGGACTGTGGACCTTTGAGTTAATGCTGAAATGAGTTAAGACTTTGGGGGACTGTTGGGAAGGCATAATTGGTTGGGAAATGTGAGGTCATGAGATTTGGGAGGGGCCGAGGTGGAAGGGTTTGGCTGTGTCCCCACCCAAATCTTAGCTTGAATTTTAGCTCCCATAATTCCCACGTGTCATGGGAGGGATCTAGTGGGAGGTAATTGAATCATGGTCGGGGGTGGGTCTTTCCCATGCTATTCTTGTGATAGTGAATAAGTCTCACGGGATCTGATGCTTTTATAAAGGGGAGTTCCCCTGCACACACTCGCTTGCCTGCTGCCATGTGAGATGTGACTGCAGCCTGGCACGGTGGCTCACGCCTGTAATCCCAGCACTTTGGGAAGCCAAGGCAGGTGTATCATATGAGGTCAGGAGTTTGAGACTAGCCTGGCCAATATGGTGAAACCCTGTCTCTACTAAAAATACAAAAATTAACCAGGCATGGTGGTACACGCCTGTAATCCCAGCTACTCAGGAGGCTGAGGCAGGAGAATTGCTTGAACCCGGGAGGCGGAGGTTGCAGTGAGCTGAGATCGTGTCACTGCACTCCAGCCTGGGTGACAGAGTGAGACTCTGTCTCAAAGGAAAAACAAAAAAAAGATGTGACTTTGCTCCTCATTTGCCTTCCACCATTATTGTGAGGCCTCCCCAGCCTCCCCAGCCATGTGGAACTGTTAGTCCATTAAACTTCTTTTTTTTTTTTAAAATAAATTAAGCAGTCTTGGTTATGTCTTTATTAGCAGCGTGAGAACAGACTAATACAGAGGTTATCCTTCCCTTCACTGATTTTTATAAAATAGAGTTATACCTCTCCAAGGCTTAGAGTTTTTTTCTCTCATAAAAATTATCAGGAAGTAGCAGCACATTTTGGCCTCTGATAGAGGCATCTCATCATCTCTGACTTGTAGCAGTGAACATTTTGTGATTTTATAGCAATGATACTTTAGAACTAATAGAAGAAACTACTTAAAGTTGTCAGGGGTTATTTGCTTTTTATTGTCTTAAGTATGTAATCACAGATTTTCTACTTGTTTTCTACCATGTTATAGCATTGGTAACTATTTTATTAAGCTACTTGTATGTGTGTGTTTTGTTTTTGTTTTTTGTAAACAAAACAGTCATTAAACAGGAAAACATAAAGTAAAAAGTCTCCTTTCCAAGAAAAAAGAAATAATCTTCTTGCACACTCAGTCCTACAAAATAAGACTGACCTCTTTTCAGTCAGTTTTTGTTCTGTTGCTGGATGCTTTATGAGCAATGAATATGTTGGACAACTTTAGACAGCATCTGTTAGTTCTCCAATATGAAGGATGGGGAATTTTGTATTTTTAATAGTAATCTTCTCCTTCTACCTCCTGGTATCTGTTTGCCATATTAATATTTAATGTTGTCAGTCTAGAGAATACTTTATTACATTAAACCTCTATTTCTTGAATTATCAAATGTGTACTATCCATTGATTACCTACTATGAAAGACAAGGAAAGTGGTTTACTTTCTATTTTTAGCCCCTGTATTATTTGTTATGATTTTTAAAAATATTCATTTAGGCAATTATTTATGTAAGTTAAATCTTTGCATTTTCCTGAGATGAGTTCCACTTTTTATCCCTTTCTCCTTTTTTTTTTTTTTTTTTTCTTGAGACAGATTCTCCCTTTGCCGCCTAGGCTGGTGTGCAGTGGTGCAATCTCAGCTCACTGCACCCTCCGCCTCCTGGGGTCAAGCGATTCTCCTGCCTCAGCCTCATGAGTAGCTGGGATTACCAGAGCCTGCCACCACACCTGGCTAGTTTTTGTATTTTTAGTAGAGACAGGGTTTCATCATGTTGGCCAGGCTGGTCTCGAACTCTTGACCTCAAGTGATCCACCCGCCTTGGCCTCCCAAAGTGCTGGGATTACAGGCGTAAGCCATTGCACCCAGCCCTCTTTCTACTTTTTAATCCTTTTAGAAGTTCTTACTCTCAACTAATTCTTCTACATTCTTTAAATTGTTTCACTTTAGTTGAACACTATTAAGGATTAGAGCAGTCTAAGATGGGAAAACTAGTTACGTTAGAGAGGATTGGCGAATCATGATTATGGCCTTCAAACAGCTGAGAAGCTATCACTATCATGTTAAAGAAGGAATAGATGCATTTTTTCTTATGTCAGGTAACATCAGTTGGTGAGAGTACTTCAAAAAGATTTTGACTCAGTGTAAGGAAAAAGAAAGTTTCTAAATGATTTAGATCTTTCAACAACAGAATGAAATAATCTCTCAGCCTTCTCTTAGAATCATTTTTATTTTTTTCTTTTATGTCTTAGAGTTAAGTCCTACTGGAGAAGATTACATAACTGTTTGCATTTCCTCCCTTAAGGATTTTGAGTAAGATATTATGGAAGCATAGGGAAGGACCACTCTTAGTCTAGGGGAATAAGGTGTCAGGAAACATTCCTAAAAAGAGATGACACTTTGAAATGTGTAAATGTTAACCTGGTAATGGGAGAAACGGAGGTGAGATTAAAGAGGAGAATGTCCACAGAAGGGACAGTATACTTAAAAGCAGATAAATGAGTTTGAATGGACCTGACTTATTTGGGGAGCTGTAAACAGGTTGTTGAAACTAGAGCACTCTTAGGGACATAGATGAGCATTTGGTAAGTCAGATGGAAATTCAGTCATTCTGAATGTGCTGAGAAGTCAAGTGGAGTAACATGCTATATAAATTCTGGTACTTTCGAGAAAATGATTTGAAGTGGACAACAAGCGAAGTCAGGGAGAGCAGTTATGAAGGTATTGCAGTAGTCTGGGCAAGAAATGATAAGGATTCATTGTAGTAAGTGTGGGAGAGTGTTGCGGTTCAGAATCACAAGAGGTACGTGGTTTTTTGTTTGTTTTTTTGAGTCAAGGTCTTGCTGTGTCAGCCAGGCTGGAGTGCAGTGGAATGGTCATGGCTCACTGCAGCCTTGACCTCCTGGGCTCAAGTGATCCTCCCACCTTGGTTGTTATTGATGCAGAGGATTTTCCTTTATGGAAGTCCAGATGATTACACAAAGAGGTTGCTACAAGGTGACATTAACCTTAGTTTGGAATCTATATTCCAGTAATCCAGGCTCAGGAAACCGCATTATTGATAGGTTAAAAATGCAACAGTGCAATAATTGATAGGTTACATCTCTTGGAGAATACCAATTTTTAAGATGACAATGAAAAACATGAGAGTGCCTAATAGTCTTCTTGGCTAGTAAATTTTTTTTTTTTTTCCTGTAGGCTGCTTTGTTTTCTGGACATGATTTAGGTTCCACCCTTCGGAGGCACTTTGATTTGGAAGTGAACCACCTGGGGAGAGAGGAAGGCTGTGGGCTTAGATTATGAGAAAAGTAGAATGGTTCTGAGCTAGTAGTTTGTGGGGCAGCTTTCTCATATAGCAGTGGCTTTCTAATTCTGCAGCTTCTACAGGAGCTTCCTGGCTTGCCAGCTTCCTACAATGATGGTACCAGCTTTTGTGATTATGGCTGAGGCAGAGTGGTTCTGTGGGCTAGGAGTTGTTTCTAGGAGTTCAGTCACTCTGAACCCTGCCTCTCTACTTTTTCCAATGATTTTGTGAGCGTCTGATTCTTATCTTAAACCCCCTTTTTGCTTAAACTACCTGGAGTGGATTCTGATCCTGGACCATTAAATTGGTGTAAAACTGTTCTGGGTAACAAATCCTCAAGGAATCTAGAAGGGTCGCTGGTAACCAGTTCATGGCACTTACTGTTTTTGATCTGTGGTTACCTGGGATGGAAGTACCTGTTGAAGGCAAAGCTTTGCTGAACTAATGGATGATCCATTTAGGAAAGTAAAGATATGAGAGGACTGGCTGTTTTTGTTTGTTTGTTTGTTTTTTGTTTTAGACGGAGTCTTGCTCTGTCGCCCAGGCTGGAGTGCAGTGGTGCTATCTCGGCTCACTGCAACCTCCACCTCCCAGGTTAAAGCGATTATCTTGCCTTAGCCTCCTGAGTAGCTGAGACTACAGGTGTGTGCCACCACGCTCGACTAATTTTTTGTATTTTTAATAGAGACGGGGTTTCACCGTGTTAGCCAGGATGGTCTGGATCTCCTGACCTCATGATCCGCCTGCCTCAGACTCCCAAAGTGTTGGGATTACAGGTGTGAGCCACCGCGCCTGGCCAATTGGCTGTTTTTAACTCCACTGTAGAGTTTAAAGCAGTGGTTCTCAACCTGGGGTGAGTTTGCTCTCCAAGGCATATTTGGAAATGTCTGGTGGCATATTTAGTTATCAGAACTGGGGGAGCAGGGTGCTACTGGTATCTAGTGAGTAGAGACCAAGAATGCAGCTGCACAGGATTGTCCCCTCCCCACCACGACAACAAAGAGTTACCTGGCCCAAAATGTCAATAGTGTTTAGTTTGAGAAATTCTGGTTTAAAGTAAATTTAAAGCACAGGGCTAAATTTTTAAATCTTGGCTGAAGTTATCGTTAGAGTACTAAGGAATTTGGTGATTGGCTTAAAAGAGTCTTTTATGTCTTATGACTCCAGGACTGTTATAGTCTAAGGTGCGGAGTCTGATCCAACAAGTTATTAAACTGTGTTCAGTGCAGAGTGAACTCAGAGCTTCATCAGATTTCATAGGTGTAAATTGGGTTATTGATTGGGAAAGAGTAAGATTCCAGGAATTGGAATCATGACATGGAACCATTTGAATGACTCCAGGTATTCTTAACCTGTGGTTTGTACTGAGCCTCCCTTGCCAGCAGAAGTAACCCCTCTTCCTTTGAGTGATCCCTAAAGATGCTGTAATGACTTCAGCTTGTTGAGTGATAGCTGTTGAGTGATAGCTCATTCCCACCACCTTCTGGCCTGTAGACCAGTAGCTAGAGTCAGATCCCAGGAAGTTCAAGGGGCCAACTTTATGATGAAAGACAAGTTTTATGCATCAAAAGAATTGCAAGAATTTTACTAGTTTATGTTAGCAAAAACCTATGCAATTGATATGAAATCAAATTCAAAGAGATGCTGGATCAGGAAAGGAGGAACCTAATTTTAGTTTGGGCTGAATCTATTAATGTAGATTCATCTATGACAGATTTTAGATTTGGTTCTTGCTCAAGCAGCTAGGACTGGTTCTAATTGTCTGCTTGTTTGTTTGACTGACATGTGGATTCGGTGGTGACCTCCATTGAGTAAAGTTGAGATGGCAAACTTGGGGAGTTAAGAATGTTGAGGTGGACTTATTTTGTGCAGCTGGCTTCCTTACTCTGTAAGTACATCCCCCAAGATAGGTGTTCTCTACTACCTTTAAGAAAATACAACAGTGAGAGAAACGCTAGCATTCTTAAAAAGTGCTCTAGTGGCTGTCTTCTCTGGCCTTGGCATGAATGTAAAAGATATTGCTACAAAATGAGCTTTCTGAATGTAGTGGAATCCTGGAATGGCAGAGGCAAGTAACAGAACTTTTTTTTTTTTTTGGAGACAAAGTCTCGCTCTGTTGCCAAGCTGAAGTGCAGTGATGGGATCTCAGCTCAATGCAACCTCTGCCTCCCAGGTTCAAGCAATTCTCCTGCTTCAGCATCCCGAATAGCTGGGACTACAGGCACATGCCACCACGCCCAGCTAATTTTTGTATTTTTAGTAGAGATGGGGTTTCACCATGTTGGCCAGGATGGTCTCGATCTGTTGACCTTGTGATCTGCCTGCCTTGGCATCCCAAAGTTCTGGGATTACAGGCGTGAGCTAGCGTGCCCGACCGCAAGTAACAGAACGTAACCATCAGACACAAGATAGGCTTGCTTAATATACTATGCAAATTGATTAAGGGGTTCCTAGGACTGACGTGGAAGAGTAGCTCACTAAGGTCTTGATCTAGATACTGGAACTAAACAAATGAAAACAGAACACTTTAGGTCTAATGAATGTAGGATTGATTTTAGGTCTCCATAATGTCTAATACCTATAGCTTTATTACTTTACAGATCTAGAACTCCTTGAAGAAAAAAGAGGCAGCATACCTTCCTTTATGGAAGGACCTTGTGATAGTATCATGGGTAAGCACAATCAATTTTCTTCATAGCCTTCCCTAAAGAAAGGGGTCTTTTGTTATTTACAAGCATAGCTGTTCATCAGAAGGCAAGTACTCAAACCTTTCAGGAGTTCTTGGAACCTGAGCTAATGATAATTCCCAGTGACTGAGGATACCATTGTGCTCCATGAGGCAGATGGGAGCTTATGGAAATCAGGCATGGAATGGAGCTTTGACTTGAAATTATTTCACAATCCATGAATTCGTACTGTGATTATATCTTGTTTCTTATTGCATGTTTGGAATAAATATGCTCAACAAATGGAAGAATCCCCAAATTAGTTCCCATATCCATGAGTTAATGAACTTTATGGTAGGAAGAGCCAAGTGTAACCCCCCCGAAGTTCTTTTTACCAATGCAGTCTTACATCCTGAATCTGAGATTAGTGCCATATTAAAGACTTGAAAGGTTCAGCCTGCTGACTCTTGTTTTACCTATGCAGAAGATAGATACCTTTCGGAGAATGATGATGTATTATCATAAGCTTCTTCTACCCCTCCAGTTGTATCTTTTTTTCCACATGTGGTCTCTTTTCTAGAAACAGAACCTGGCACTTGGTAGTTAACTATTCATCTATCAACTGCCTTACTGAATCTAATTAACAGAGAACATCAGAAATACCCAGCAATGCAGTACACTGTCATCATATTGCCTCCATGGTTAGGTCAGCATTTTGGCTCTGTAGGGATTTTGTTCATCTCACTATCCCACAGTACATCATCCTGGTCCCCTATAGTGATGACATCATGCTGATTGATAGGACATTATGATAGTGAACTAGTAGGCGGCTTAGATCCTTTGTAAAGATGCTAAAGACACAGCTGATGATGGGACATGAAGTCCATAAAAAATTGGAGGACTTGACACTTTAGTGAAGTTTCTGAGGTAACAGTATTTTGGGATATATTGGGATGTCCTTTCTGAAGTGGAAGATAAACTACTGCATCTTATATTCATTGCTACCAAAAAGAAGTACAGTAACTGGTGGGTCTCTCTGGGTTTGAAGTCAGGATATACTAAATTTTAAGTGTACTGCTCCAACCTCTTGACTCAACAATCCATAAAGACTGCCATCTGGTTGCTATGTGGAATTTGTGGCAGGCTCTGACAGGAGGAGAATCACAGTGAAGGATCCTTCATTTTAGAGCTAACTGTATCTTCTCTGAAAAAGCTACTGGCTTTGTTGTTATATGTGATAGAGAACAAATTTCTAAATACTGGATACCAGTGACATGAGCATGCATAGCAGTGTTACATCATCGAATAGAAGCCATATACCTGGGATTGGGCAAAATGGAAGTACTGAAAACACATGTACATTGAGGAAGCAAGAGGCTCTTTTTTTAAAATTTATTTATTTTTTTATTTTTTAGAGTCAAAGTCTTGCTCTTGTCACCCAGGCTGGAGGGCAGTAGTGCGATCTCAGCTCACTGCAACCTCCGCCTGCCAGGTTCAAACGATTCTCCTGCCTTAGCCTCCCAAGTAGCTGGGATTACAGGCGCATGCCACCACATCCGGCTAATTTTTGTACTTTTAGCACAGACGGGGTTTCACCATGTTGGCCAGGCTGGTTTCGAACTCCTGATCTCAGGTGATCCATCTCCCTTGGCCTCCCAAAGTGCTGAGATTATAGGTGTGAGCCACCTCGCCTGGCCACATGAGGCTCTTTCTATACTGTGATTCCTTTCACAACCCCACACCCATGGTTTTATTCCTGGGCAGTCTGCTGTATTCTTGGTTAACAGATGGTTCTACATGATGTGTTGGCGCCTATCAGACTAAGAGCAGACTCTGGTAGAAATGGCCAGTTGCCTCCTAATACTATTTTTTCTCCTTTAGAAATAAAACTCTTGTTTTTTAGCAGGGCAATTGTCTAAGAGACTAAGAGACTCCCTTGCTGTTGGGTGTAGTCATGTGACAAGGCTTTGGCAAGTGATATGTAAGTGAAATTGTTCTTCCAGAAATTCTCCTTAAAATATTCTATACCTTCCTCCTTCTTCTCTTCCTTCTCCTTCTTCTCTCCCTCCTCCTTTCTTCTTCTTCTCCTCTTCTTCCTTTTCTTCTTTTTTTCTTTGTGCAGGGAGCATAGGGTCTTTCTCTGTTGCCCAGGCTGGAGTGCAGTGGAGCAATTGTGGCTCACTGCAGCCTTGACCTTGTAGGCTCAAGCAATTCTGCCACCTCAGCCTCCTGAGTAGCTGGGACCACAGGTGTGTGCCACCACACCCAGCTAATTTTTGTAGAGATGGGGTTTTGCCATGTTGCCCAGGCTGGACTGGAACTCCTGGGCTCAAGTGATCCTCCTGCCTCAGCCTCCCAAAGTGCTTGGGATTACAGGCATGAGCCACTGTGCCCAGCTTCCTTCCTTCCTTCTTGATTTCTACTTGAAACATGGATGTGATGTTTGGAGCTCCAGCAGACATATTAAACCATGAGAACAAGGGTCTAAACCTGTAGATGGTGGAGTGATGAACCTGAAGAAGCTGGATCTTTGAGACCTTAGATCTAACATTAATCCTGAATGTTGTCTTTGAGACATCTTTTATATGAAAGGAAATAAACTTTTATCTTGTTTAAGCTATTAATGTTTTAGGTTTTCTGTCATATACAGAGGAACATATTCCTAATGGAGACACTGAATGCTTAGATGGATAACGTGCCATTCTCTGAGATACAGAATGGAGGGAGAGAAGATACAGATTTTTAGAAATAATAGAAAAATCCCAGTTTGGTCATGATTCATTTGCTGTGTTTATAGAAATGCTTAATAGGGGGTACAAAGCGCATTGGGATTTTGAGAAATACTCTGTTTTATCTGTTAGGAGAAGGAAATGATTGTCTTCAGGAGATTGAAATGTTAAGGAAAACAGCTGGTAGTAAAGTGTATTGTAACCAGCCTCATAACTTGTTTGGACAGATAAACAATCTGTAATTCTTTTTGCAGGATAGGAAGTTTGCATTTGAGAAGAGTTGAGCAGAAAACACATGGCTTGGATTATCTGTGGTGTAGATGCTCCAAGGTGAACTTTGAGTTGCAGATAGGAAGTTAGAGATGGGAAAAAACCAGAAATTTGTGGAGAGGAGAGCATTGTACGCAGGGGACATGTTTAAACTGTATTTGGGAAGAAGAAATTTGTCACCTGTATTTCTGTAACAAGAAAGGCCTCATTGATTTTGAAGGCACCGGTTGCTGGAGAACTAAGGATTTTGGTATCTTCTCGTTTATTGACTTAGGGTTAGGGAATACATTGATAGGGACACATTGAATGAGTTTTAATGAGAAATTTATGTGTGTCATGTCCAGTTGCATTATGCAAGAGATACGAATTTCTCGTTTAAGGAAGATTAACATAATAGCCTTTGCTGTTTTTCTTTTCTTCCTTTTTTTTTTTGAAACAGAGTCTCACTCTGTCGCCCAGGCTGGAGTGCAGTGGCCGGATCTCGGCTCACTGCAAGCTCCGCCTCCCGGGTTTACGCCATTTTCCTGCCTCAGCCTCCCAAGTACCTGGGACTACAGGGGCCGCCAGCTCGCCTGGCTAGTTTTTTTTGTATTTTTTTAGTAGAGATGGGGTTTCACCGGGTTAGCCAGGATGATCTTGATTTCCTGACCTCGTGATCCGCCCGTCTCGGCCTCCTAAAGTGCTTGAGTCACCACGTCCAGCCTTGTTTTTCAATCAATAACTTTCCTCCCTAGTTTAAAAAGGTTGTATTTTAAAAATCTATGCTAAAACTAAGCACTTGCTATGTACTAGTCTTATCTTCAATTGGAGGAAAATGTAAATATAACTTAAACATAGTGAAAGTGATAGTTAAGTCATAGTAGAGAATTGCGTTTTAAATTTTCAGTTGTCTTTTTATTCTGAAAGGATCAATGTTTTATAGATACTACCAATATATTAATGTTTTTAAAGCTGGTTCCAAGAAATTTGTCTGAAATTTTAATGTGGCCGTGTTTTCTCTGCTGAATTATCAAGGGAGGCTAAATATTCTGTGGTACAATGGTAATACATTTTTATAATACATTGATAGGCATAGATAATACTGCAGAAATTGCCAAAAAAACAGCTTCTTTTTTTTTCTCCCTTCTGTCCCTCCACCTATGTTCTTTCCTGCCCCACGTCTCTGCCACCTCCTTCAACCCCTCCTTTGTTGTAAACTTACATTCTCAGAATTATATAATAAGCATGTCTTCGTAAATTTTCAGTTTGTTTCATGATAACTGTAACTAGTTCAGAAAGAGGTTTCTCATTCTACATCATACAAAATAAAAGTGTTTATGAAGTAGCCAGGAGTTCTTTGCCAGCAGACGAGTTATTGAGGCTTAGTTTAAACTGGCATAATTTAAACTGGTGTAGTTTTCTTAACAAGGTAATCTGTCTTGGAGGAGATTTTGGTCTGCTTTTCAGATCAGCAATATTAGTGTTATGCCATCTAGTGGCAGATGTATGTATTTCACATTTTTTGTTGGTTTACCATGCCTAGAAGTTTAGAGCCAGTAGGGACCTAAGATCACTTTACAGGTGGGAGACCAAGGCTCAGAGAAGTTAGAGGATTTGCTTAAGGTCACCACTTAGTGACAGAGCTAAGATAAGCCTCAGGTCTCCTGATTACCAATGTAGTATTGTTTTCAAAACATGGCAGTGTTTTTTTTTGAGGACTCTGTTAGATTAGTTTGAGGATATCAACCATGGGAAAGTATTTATATTTTAGGTTTTTTTTTGTTTATTCATAATTACTGTTGATAGCTTTAATGTAGTGGTGTTTTAATAGGCCCTTGTACTCAGAAGATAAGGGAAATGGCTATCATATTTACCTTTGATAAAACACAGTTTTCTTTAAGTAGTTAAATAACTGCTTGTGAGAGAGGGTTGAGCTTGTTTTCCATTTGTTACAGTGAGAACAAATATTAATTATTGTGCCTTTGGGCTTGCCCTTGTATGATGTATTTTTTTCTCATAGAAAAGGAAATACTAGGAGAGAGGGCCCTAGGACTCAACTTCTCTGTTAGGGTCATACTCAGATTAAGTTTTGTGTTGAAAAAAAGAGTCAATTCTGACAGTGCCTTCTGGTCCCTCCTCACCCTATCCTGGCAACTAAAGGTTGCAGATCAGGCAAGCAGTAAGCTTCAAGGACAGAGAAGTTTTAAGCAATCTTAAAGACTGTTGGAATAAGGGTGAAGAATATTGCCCTGGGAAGAGGTTTAGAGCCAATTGACATCAGGACACCAGCTATCGGACTGGAGAAGTGTTTGAGTAGTAGACTGAGGATGACTTGGATTTGCATTTTTGTTTTGCCTCTGATGCTCCAGTGTTGCTTCTTTTATAATTTCTTTTCTGTTTAAACAGCTTCCTTCAGCCAATCTTCATTTGAATTGGTGTTTTCCTGTAGGTAAAATGTTTCTCTCTGGCTTCTTTCAAGACTTCTTTGTTTTTAATTTTCAGATGTTTAATTATAATGTATCTTAATGTAAATTTCTTTGAGTTTAGTCAGTATGAGATTCACTCAACTTTTTGAATATGTTTGGTGCTTCACCAAATTTGGGAGTGTTTTAGCCATTATTTCTTTGAATATTCTTTCAGTTCCCCTCTTCCTCTTCTCTTTTCTGGGACTCCAGTGATACGAATAATGAATCTTTTGTTATGGTCTATGGATCTCCTGTGGGTCCCCAATGTTCTTTTCTTTATATTTTAATTTATTTTCTCTCTGTTGTTCAGATTGGGTAAATTCTACTGATTTCACCTCAAGTTCACTGATTTCTATGCTAGATGCCATTTTCACTCTACTATTGAAACCATCCTGTGAGATTTTAATTTTGGATATTTTATTTTTTAGTTTTATAATTTCTGTTTGATTTATAACATATTTCTGTGCTGATATTTCTATTTTTCATTTGTTTCAAGATAATTTATGATTTGATGTATTTTTAAGGTAGCTGCTTTAAAATCTTTACAGATAATTCTGACATCTGATTCGTGTCTGTGTTGGCATCAGTTAATTGTCTTTTTGTCATTCAAGTTGTGATCTTTTCTGGTTCTTGGTGTGATGGGTGCTTTTTTACTATATCCTGGACATTTTGGCTGTTATGTTAGTTTTTGTGTTTAGAGTTAGTGTGTAGACCATAGTCTAATTTTGTAGGCTGTTGTTCCAGTGGCAGTTTAATTTTCAGAGCCTTTCCAGTGTTATTTTGATTTTCTTGGTTATTTGGTTTTGTTTGTTTATTTAATGCTGGGGCCATTAAATAAAGCCTTTCTGTCACCTCAGGCAGCACTAGAGCTCCCACTGGTGCTGCCTGAGGTGGCCGAAAGCATTCCCCAGGCTGAGCTGTGTGATGTCTCTTGGTGGGGGAGGGTACTCTCAGGATACAGGGACAAAGAGGTTTTGCTGGACCGGGCTACTTTTTGTGGCACGATGTTCGCTATTGGTGCCATTTCACTGCCCTCATGTCACTGGGGAGTACATGAGAGATTCTGACTCATGAGGACAAAGAGGCTCCCTGGGCCAGACTGCTTGTTATGGTCGAGTCCCTCTTACTGGTGTCCTCTGACTACCCCAGTGTTTCTGGATTGGGGAGGGAATTCTTAAGCCCATAGAAACAAAATGTCTGCCGAGGTCACTTGATACAGCGAGCTGCCTCTTGCTGGTACTGGCTGGACACCTCAGTATCTCTTGGTTGTATAGGAGAGCCTCAGGCCTGTGGGAACAAAGGCTTCCCAGGCCAGCCTGCTTATTGTGATGGGGTCTCTCTTGCTGGTGATGCCTACTTACCAGTATCTCTCTTTAGGGGAAGGGAGTCAGGGCCAGGAGTGAAGGAAAGTGCTTTCCCTGACTGCTTATTATCATTGTGGCTGTCTATCCCCTGCTCATGGTTCTGGGCTTTCCCTGTGTTGTTAGTGAAACTTCTGTTTGATCTGGGAGATGAGAGAGCCTACCTTGGCTGCCTTCTGTTGTTAGTTTGGGGACTGGGACACGCTAGGCCTGGGTTGGCTTCTTCTGTTTGGTAGAGATACGTAAGATGTCCTGCCATTGTCTTGTTCCTCCAATCCTAGGGTTACAAAACAGTTTACTTTCCTCTTACCACCTTTCAGAGTTCTCCTTTGGTTGCCTCATGTGTTATTTATAGGCTTATACTTAGTCGGGAAGAGCAAGAAGAAAGGAGTCTATACCATTGTGTCTGATCAGAGATTCATTAAAGAAAATCCTTTATTGAGATATAATTTACATACCATAAAGTTCATCCTTTTAAAATGTAAAATGCAGTGGTTTTAGTATATTCAAAGAGTTGTGTGACCATTACCACTATTTATTTATTTGTTTATTTATTTTAAACTTTATTTTAAGTTCTGGGATACATGTGCAGGACGCGCAGGTTTGTTACATAGGTAAACATGTGCCATGGTGATTTGCTGCACCTATCATCCTGTCACCTACATATTAAACCCCACATGCATTAGCTATTTATCCTAATACTTTCCCTCCCCGCTCCCACCTCCCCGCAACAGGCCCCAGTGTGTGTTGTTCCCCTCCCTATGTCCATGTGTTCTCATTGTTCAGCTTCCACATGGAAGTGGGAACATGCGACATCACCACTATTTACTTAAAATATTTTATCACCCCAAAGAAACCCTATTTCCATTAGCAGTCACTCCCTTTACCCCCTTAAGCCCTTGTTAGCCATGAATTTACTTTCTGTCTCTTTGAATTTGACTTTTCTGGGCATTTCCTATAAATGGACTCATACAATATGTAGCCTTTTGTGTTTGGTTTCTTTCAATTAGCATACGTTTTCAAGGATTATCCATGATATGTAGCATGTATCAGTACCTCATTCTTTTTTTTTCTTTTCTTTTTTTTTTTGAGATGGAGTCTTGCTCTGTCTCCCAGGCTGGAGCGTAGTAGTGTGATCGTGGCTCACTGCAACCTCCGCCTCCTGGGTTCAAGCGATTCTCCTGCCTCAGCCCCCTGAGTAGCTGGGACTACAGGCACATGCCACCACACCCAGATAATTTTTGTGTTTTTAGTGGAGATAGGGTTTTACCATGTTGCCCACGATGGTCTCGATCTCTTGACCTCGTGATCCACCTGCCTCGGCCTCCCAAAGTGTTGGGATTACAGGCATGAGCCACTGCAGCCAACTTTCATTGCTTTTTATGTTCAAACAATATTCGATTATATAGCTATACTCAGCTTTTTTTTTTTGAAGGATATTTTCTCTGGGTATAAAATGTTGGGTTGATTTTTTTTTTTCCTTTCGGTATTTTAAAGATGTGGCTCCACTGTATTCTAGCTTGTACTGTTTATAATGAGAAGTCTGCTGTCCTTCTTATATTTGTTACTCCGCACAATGTATCTTTTTTCTCCAGCTGTTTTTAGATATTTATCTGCATATCTAAGTAATTTATTTTGATATGCCTTTGTGAGTTCTGTGTGTTCTTCGTGTCTGGGATTTGATGAGCTTCTATGATCAGTGTGTTTATAGTTTTCATCAAATTTGGAAAAGTCAAATTTCATTAAATTTGGCCATTATTACTTCAGATATATCTCCATCTCCTCCATTCCATTCTGGGACTCCTGACTCCTGTTACATGCATATTAGGCCACTAGAAGTTGTTCCACAGCTCTGTTTTTGTTTTTTTGTCTTTTTCCCAGTCTGTTTCTCTGTTTCATTTTGGAAGTTTCTATCACTATAACTTCATTAACCTTTTTTTCCTTGTAGTGTCTAATTCATTAGCTATATCCAATATATTTTTTACATTTATATTCCTGAAAATATGTAACATAATGGTAATTTAGAATATCTTTATCTACTAATTAATACCTGCATCATTTTGGAGTCTATTTCTGTTGATTGATTTTTTTCCCTCTTTGTGGCATACACTTTTCTGCTTCTTTTCATGTCTAGTGATTTTTGTTTGCATGTTAGAGTTGTGAATTTTACTTTCTTGATTGCTGGCTATTTCTATGTTCCTGTAAATATTCTTGAACTTCATTCTGAGATGTAATTAAGTCACCTGGAAATAGTTTGATCTTTTTGAGGCTCGTTTTCCAGCTTTGTTAGGTAGGTCTACAGCAGCATTTTATCTAGGGTTAATTTTTCACACTGAGGCAATACCCTCTGAGTTCTCTGCCTGATGCCTAGTGAATTATGCAAGTTTTTTTCTTTTTTTTCCTTTTGGCTGTTGGGAACAAAAACAGTCCCTGGCCTTGTGTGATTTCTAGGGATTGTCGTTTCTGTTCCTTTCGTGTGCTTCATTCAGCCTTCTGCAGGTCTCTGAACTTCTTTCTCCCTGTTAATCTCTCTTCTCTTTGATACTCTGTGAACTCTAACTTCTTTGAGTTCCCTGGATTCCCAACTCAATTGCTTCAGTTTCACCAGGACTTCTGGATTTTCCTTGATTGGACTGCAGTCTAGAAACTGCACCCCTTTCCCACCCCCCACCCCAGCTAAGCATCTAGATCCTGCATGGAAACTCTTACCAAGAAGTAAGCTGGGGACTTTATAGGGCTCATATAATTTGTTTTCTTTCTCTCTGGGTTCATTGTCCTCTATTGCCTGATGTCAGGTGTCTGAAAACCATTGTTTTGTAGATTTTGGTTTTTTAATTGTTGTAGGTTGGAGAGTAAATTCAGACCTTGTTACTTTACCTCGGATGAGGTAGAAGTCCCTAAGGTGATGATTTTGGACAATTTTTTTTTTTTTTGAGACGGAGTCTCACTCTGTCACCCAGGCTAGAGTGCAGTGGCACGATTGTGGCTCACTGCAAGCTCTACCTCCTGGGTTCACTCCATTCTCCTGCCTCAGCCTCCGGAGGAGCTGGGACTACAGACACCTGCCACCACACCCAGCTAATTTTTTATTTTTATTTTTTTATTTTTAGAAGAGACTGGATTTCACTGTGTTAGCCAGGATGGTCTCAATCTCCTGACCTCGTGATCTGCCCGCCTCAGCCTCCCAAAGTGCTGGGATTACAGGCATGAGCCCCTGCGTCCGGCCAATTTTGGACTATTTTATTATGTAGCTAGTGGAAGAGTTACTGAATTATTTTGATCAGAGAAGTTAGTGTGAAGAAATTCGGTTTTGCAGAGCTTATTTCTGGACTGCCAGAAACTTGAACATGACTATGAGTGAAGTGAAATAGGAAGCAGGGAGATGATGAGGCTGCTGCTGTTATCCGGGGGAAGATAATGAGAGTTTGAACTACTAGAATGATTGTGAATGATGCTGGGGGTGGGAACACATTCGATGCATATTTGGAGAAGGGACTTGATAAGACTTCCTTTTCTTAAATGTTGATGTACAACCATACAGTTTTTGCAGCATTCCAGACTGCCAACCATTCTTTCTTCATTGCTGTTAAAGAAGACATTTTATTTAATTCAGTAAAATGACACAGTCTGAAGAATTGCATCAAAATGCTAGATCATATGTTTAGTTTTTATTTCAGTTTGTATTCATTTCTCAGTTTTTCTTAATCTTGACATTCTCTAAATTGCTGGATTTATACATTCTCAATGAACTGTGAATTTATAAGGATTAAAACTGTAGCAGCTATTTGTTTATTATTTTTAGTGGCATACCTTGTTCATTATGTATTCTCGTCAACTTAAAAATGCATTTTTTTTTTTTTTGTTTTGAGACGAAGTCTCGTTCTAGCACCCAGTGATTATATTTTTAGTAGAGACGGGGTTTCACCTTTTTGGCCAGGCTGGTCTCGAACTCCTGACCTCAAGTGATCCGCCTGCCTTGACCTCCCAAAGTGTTGGGATTACAGGCGTGAGTCAGTAAAAATGCATTCTTTTTCACTTCTGTAAAAGCCTATGAGCTCTTTGCTAAGTTTAAGTCTGGGAAAAATAGCTTGTGTGTTCCAAATAAACCTTTTAAATAATAGGAGATTGTACTGGACAATCAGAAACTCACATTACATTCCTACCTAAATTTTTAAATAACCACAAAAAAGGCTTATGTCAGTTGAAATAAACAGACTTCTCTCATTAAATGCTAAATGGATCAAATATGAAAGCCTTTTGTAGAATGATTTCCTGCATGCTTTCTTTTCAGTGAATGAACAGCTTTTATTTTCGTTATCTTTTGAAAGTTGGTCTATACTGGCACAATTAGATCTACTTATTTTGGTGAACTTTGATTTTCTGGCTGTCTTGGCATTATAACACAGGTCTTCTAGAGAACATGAAAATAATATTTTAAAAAAATACATTTGCTCAAAAGCAGATTTTCCAAATCACAAATGGGAAACTTGGGACTTGGAAGTTGAATATGGCTTTCATCTTAGTTCTGTCTTTGAACAAATTTCTTTAGATCAGCTTCTATTGTATTAAAATGAGTAAATCAATACATGTACCCAAAAGTCTGATTTTTCTAGTGTTGTGCTTTTGCTTTTACTTTATCCATTTCTTCTGAGATGATATTCTTAATGAAGGGGAGGGAAGAACAGGTGCCAGGTTACAATGCTGAAGTTCCAAGCAGATTGTTCTGGGATAGAATGGAATAGAAGCACTGGTGCCAATGTCAGTAATGTGTATATAGCATGTTTTGACTAAGACTTTTATCCTGAGGAAATTTTGATTATTATTGGGAAATTATAATTGGACTTAGGCCAACATTGATGAATTCTTTGGGGAGATATTTTCTGGAGGAACTCCTTAAGCAATATTTTAATATAGCATAATTAATTTCCATTTTCTCCATTTTTGTTTTTATTCTACTGCAATTGTTTTTATTGAGAATTTGTCAGTATATATCAGACTGTTAATTTAAAATGGTTGCATTTTGTAGTATGTATCTGTAACTAAAAGAGAGTAAGTTAATTAAATAAAAAATGGATATAAATACACTGGGTAACTGTCATAGGATCCAAAAAATGCATGTATTGAACTGACTAAAGAAATTTAACAGGTGTTTGGTTTTCTGTTCTTGTGATAGTTTGCTAAGAATGATGGTTTCCAGCTGCATCCATGTCCCTACAAAGGACGCAAACTCATCCTTTTTTATAAACCTGCACGTTATGCACATGTACCCTACAACTTAAAGTATAATAATAATAAATAAATTAAAAAAAAAAAAAAAAAAAAGAAATTTAACAGGGATAAAACTTGAGTCTGAAAAATCTTTTGTACAGGTACACAACAGCATTAAACATGTTTTAAAAAGGGATTTACATGTTTCATTCAAAAATAACTCCAGTAAATCAAGAGTCCTGTGGCCACCAGGAGACCTTATGTAACACCATTCTTCATTGTTAATAACATAGTTGTCTAGAACAGTAATAGTTTTCTTCTCTACACTGTATTGTTCAGAACAGCTCAGTAATCTCAACTATTATGTTCAGGTTGGAGTGCTATTCTGAGAAGCATGCACGTACTCATACTGGTATGTATTTTACATCCACATTAACTTAAATTCTTCCTCACAAGAGCTCTAAGAGGTAATAGTATCTTCATTTTTTGTATAGGGAAAAATGAAGCACAGAGAAGTAATGTAATTTTCCCAGGGTAAAGTAAAGGTGAAACTGGACTAGAGTATAGGTAACGTGGATCCTGAGTCCATGTCCTTAACCCTGTTTCATATGTATATAAAACCTCACATGATAGGTCACAATCAAAACGCAGATAAATGTTAATTTCTCAGTTTTGACAACTCCTGGGCTCAAGCAGTCTTCCTGCCTCAGACTTCCAGATTGCTGGGATTACAATAGCATGCCCCTATGCCTGACCAACATCCTGCTTTTAATTCCTTTGGAAATATACCCAGAAGTGGGATTGTTGGAACATATGATAGTTCTATTTTTAATTTTTTGAGAAGCCTTCATACTCCATACCTCCATATTCCATATTTTCCATAGTAGGCCCGCCATTTGACATTCCTACCAACAGTGCACATGGGTTCCAATCGAGTCTCGAGTAGCTGGGACTGCAGGTTTGTACCACCATTTGCAGCTAATTTTTGTAGAGATGGGGTCTCAATATGTTGCCCAGGTTGGTCTTAAACTTCTTACCTCCTCACTCCTGGGCCTCCTAAATCCCTGGGATTACAGGTGAGAGCCAGTGCACCTTGCTTTACTTTTTGCTTAAAATTTTCTGACTAAAACTCCTTTTTATAGACAGACATACTTTGTTTTATTCTTTGCTTATTATTTATTATTGTTTATTTTGCCTGACAGATATTGTGGGTGGTTTTTTTTTTTTTTAAAAACAAATTGAAGATTTGTGGCAACCCAATGTTGAACAAGTCTGTCAGCTCCATTTTGCCAACAGCTTGGGCTCACTTTGTGTCTCTGTGTCGCATTTTGGTAATTCTCGCCAGTTTTCAAGCTTTTCCATTATGTGTATTTTGGTGATACATGATCAGTGATCTTTGATATTAGTGTTTTGTTTTGGCATGTCACGAACTACCATGAAAGGTGGCAAATTTAATCCATAAATGAATTATGTATTCTGACTGTACCACTGACCAGCCATTCCATCATCTCTCTTCCTCTCCTCAGGCCTCTCTATTCCCTGAGGCACGCCAGTATTGAAATTAGGTTAGTTGATGACTTTACAATGGCCTTTAAGTGGTCAAGTGAAAGGAAGAGTTGCATGTCTCTCACTTCAAATCAAAATCTAGAAATGGTTACATTTAGTGAGGAAGACATGTCAAAAGCCAAGATAAGCCAAAAGCTAGGCCTCTTGTACCAAACAGCCAAGTTGTGAATGCAAATGATAAGAAAATGAGACAGCATTATTACTGATGTGGAGTCTGAGTGGCTTGGATAGATGAAATTAGCCACAACATTTTCTTAAGACAAAGCCTAATCCTGAGCACAAGGCCCTAACTCTCTTCAATTCTGTGTAGGCTGAGAAAGTTGAGAAAGTTGCAAAAGAAGTTTGAAGCTGGAGGTTGGCTCATGAGGTTTAAGGAAAGAAGCTGTCTCTATAATGTGAAAGTGCAAGGTGAAGCAGCAAGTGCTTATGTAGAAGCTGCTGGAAGTTATGCAGAAGATCTAGCTAAGATGATGAGGGCAGCCACACTACAACCACAATGTAGACGAAACAGGCTCTATTGGAAGAAGATGCCATCTAGAGTTTTCATAGCTGGAAAGCAGAAGTAAATGGTTGACTTCAAAGCTTCAAAGAACAGGCTTACTGTCTTTTTAGCAGCTAATTCTACTGGTGACTTCAAATTAAAACTATTTCTCATTTACCATTCTGAAAATTCCAGTGCCTTTAAGAATTATGCTAAATCTACTGTCTGCTCTGTAAATGGAACAACAATGCCTGGATGACAGCACATCTATTTATACCATGGTTTATTGAATATTTTAAGTGCACTGTTGAGACCTACTGCTCATAAAAATATTCCTCTCAAAATATTACTGCTCATTGACAGTGCACCTGGTAATATAAGAGCTCTGATGGACGTGTATAGGGAGATTAATGTTGTTTTCATGTCTGCTAACACAGCATCTATTCTGCAGCCCATGGATCAAGAGTCATTTTGACTTTCAAGTTTTACTATTTAAGAAATACATTTCATAAGCCTGTAACTGCCATAGATAGTGATTCCTCTGATTGAATCTGGGCAAATTAAATTGAAAGCCTTGTGGAAAGGATTCACCATTCTAGATGCCATTATAACATTCATAATTCATGGGAGGAGGTAAAAATATGAACCTGTTAACCAGGAGCTTAGAAGAAGTTGATTCCAACCCTTATGGATGACCTTGAGGGATTCTAGACTTTAGTGGGGAAAGGAACTGTAGATGTGGTAGAAATAGCAAAATAACTAGCATTAGAAGTGGAGCCTGAAGATGTGACTGAATTGCTACAATCTCACGATAAAACCTTTAACAGATGAAGATTTGCTTCTTATGGATAAGCAAAGAAAGTGGTTTATTGAAATGGAATCTACTTTTGGAGAAGATGCTGTGAATTTTGTTGAAATGAACAAAGGATTAGGATATTACATCAATTTAGTTGATAAAGCAGCAGCAGGGTTTGAGAGGAATGATTTCAATTTTTGAGAGAAGTTGTGCTGTGGGTAAAATGCCATCAAACAGCATTGCATGCTATGGATAAATTTTTTGTGAAGGAAAGTGTCAATCGATATGGCAAACTTCACTGTTGTCTTATTTTCAGTAATTGCCGCAGCCATCACCCTGATCAGTTAGCAGCCATCAACATCGAAGCAAGACATTCTACCAGCAAAAAGATTACAACTTGCTAAAGCCTCAGACGATTGTTAGCAGTTTTTAGCAATAAAGCATTTTTAAATTAAATAAAGCATGTACATATTTTAGACATAATGCTGTTGCACACTTAATAGACTACAGTATAGTGTAAACATAACTTTTATATGCATTGAGAAACCAAAAGATTTATGTGACTCACATTATTGCAATATTCACTTTATTGCTGTGGACTGGAACCAAACCTACAGTATCTCCCAAGTATGACTGTAATTGTTTCCAGATCCTCTATTACTTTGAAAGAACTCGCCATCAATCAAAGTGCCTCTTACAGTAGTGTGGTCTCATTTAGGTTCTTTTCTTATGAGGAATACACACCAATTCTAGCTTCATGTAAAAGGAAAAAGTATTGTCAGAATGCCTCAGACATTTGCTGACAGATGCTACAGTGCTGCCACAGTTTACTAGAGGTAGAATCTGGAAAAGAGTATTTTTTCAGGAAAAGTGAGATGAGGATAAAGATTTGTAAATAAAGATGTTTATTGTATTATTTATAATAGTGAGAAACTAGAAAATGTATGTTCAACAACATCAAAGGCCCTTTGTAAAATATCAGGTAATAAGCCCGTATATAAAGTTAGGTTTAGTGTGGTATTCATTCTGTAGGAAAAAAATAGGTATTTATGCAAGGAAACCTAGGAATAAATGGATAGTCCAAAATGTTGATAATAATTGTCTCCATGTGTGGGGTTATGGGTGATTTCTTCTTTATATTTTTATGTATTTAAAATTCTTTCTGCACTTAACATTACTTTTATAATTAGTAAGAGTTAATGTGATTGGGCTGGGTGCGGTGGCTTACACTATAATCCTAGCACTTTGGGATTCTGAGGTGGGTGGATTGCTTGAGTCCAGAAGTTCAAGACCAACTTGGGCAATGTGGCGAAACCCTGTCTCTACAAAAAAATACGAAAATTAGCTGGTTGTGGTGGTCTGCACCTGTAGTCCCAGCTACTTGGAGGCTGAGGTAGGAGGATCGCTTGAGTCTGGGAAGTCAAGGCTGCAGTGAGCCATGATTTTGCCACTGTACTCCAGTCTGGGCAACAGAGTGAGACCCTGTCCAAAAAAAAAATTAATATGATAAATATTTCTTGAGCCTAAAATACATTAGGTATGGCCTTCAGAGTTGAATAAACAATATAGGGACATGGTTAAACATGATAGAATAAGTACATTAATTTATCTCTTTAAAAAGAAGGGAGGAATAAGCTTAACAATTTCGGTCAGTACCAATGAATTTATTAAAGTAAACATTTTGCTCAGTATAGACTATATGCCAGGAATTCAGTGTGCCAGGTGCTTGGGGAAACAAGTTGGTTACTGAAAGAAAGCAAGCTTGCTGTCATTTCTTCCAGATAGTTTTATATGGTCTTTCTATCACTGATTGAGCTTACCATAACATAACTGAAATTATCGGTTCATTTGTTTGTTTCCCTGAATTGATTATGAGTTCCTTTAGGATAGGGACTATGTCTTTTTCATTTGTGTACCTCCAGCACCTAGCAATTTGTTTCATTAACTCTGCTTGGGATGTCGTAAGTGATGATGCTTGAGGTAGATTTTGAAGAATGAGTGCCTATGATAAAAAGTTGGTTTAGTCTTAACAAAATCCTTCATTCCCCTATAACAAGAGACAGATAAGTTACTGTACTGTAGCAATTATTAATTTTGATTGAGAATATTTTTATTTTGTCTTTTTCAAATGGATTTTGGTTAGACCTCGTTTCAGAATACAGTTCTGAGTTGGTCAGTAAAGTGAATGTCACTTTCCATTTATATTTTAAACATAGAAATTTGGCCGTAAATTGGTTGCAGTTTAGGTGAGGGGCAAGGGAGAAAGCTGCATTCATAGAGATGAGGTTGAGAAATCATAGTGGATGATTTTTAAAGTATATTAACAAAATGAATTTGTTGTGCAGACTTCCTCAAGTTAGATATACAAAACAAATAATCAGAATATTGTTGCCTTCATTTCATATGAACTAGGACAACATGTAGAATATGCAAGCAACATGAAGATCTTAAAAAACTATAGCAAGAATTAGTTTAGATTTAACATGTACCTTCCATTCCCAATTTACTCACAAATTACACCCCCAAAGTTCAATGATAAGTTGATTCCTTCTTCGTTGTCACAGGATAATTTTATAACAATAGTGATAGACATCTGTGGTTTTCAACCCAGGGAACATTTGGTAACGTCTGGGCACATTTTTCGTTGTAACAACTTGCTGGTGGTAGGGGGTGCTACTGGAATCTAGGAATTGAGACTAGAAATACTGCTAAACATCCTACAATGCACAGGACAATCCCCATCCCTGCAAAGAAGTATCCATCCCCAAATGTCAGTAGTGCTGATGTTGGGAAATCCTGCCTAAACAATGGTCAGGTTCCCAGGCCAGCCTCAAAAACTTTAACCAGTAGCAGTACTTATAGCCCATAACTGAAACTTAGTGCTAGTGGTGCCATTTCATTTGTTACTTAAAATTATTTCATCTCCATAGAAAAGTTCTTCTTAAATTTCAATTTGAGATTAATTTCCTTATGGGGCACAAAGGGCGGTTACTCCCATAATGTGGTAGAGACTCTAGATTTCAGTGCCTCTGGCTAGTGTTTTTTAGCTTTTCATATGTATCAGTCAATCTTATAGAACAGTGGCTGGGTGCGGTGGCTCACACCTGTAATCCCAGCACTTTTGGAGGCCAGGGCAGGTGGACCACTTGAGGTCAGGAGTTCAAGACCAGTCTGGCCAACATAGTGAAACCCCGTCTCTACTAAAAATACAAAAATTAGCTGGGCATGGTGGTGGGTGCCTGTAATCCTAGCTAATCGGGAGGCTAAGCCAGGAGAATCGCTTGAGCTCAGGAGGCGGAGGTTTCAGTGAGCCAAGATCATACGACTGCACTCCAGCCTAGGCAACAGAGCAAGACTCTGCCTCAAAAAAAAAAAAAAAAAAAAAAAAAAAAAGGTTCATAGACTAGAGATTGCCTTTTATTTCAGTAGAGTTATCCCTGGGTATTTGCGGGGGATTTGTTCCAGAACCCTTATATAAAATGGTGTGGTATTTGCATATAACCTATGCATATTTTCCTATATACTCTAAATAATTTCTTGATTACTTATAATACCTAATACAATGAATATGGTGTGGAAATATTTGTTATACTGTATTTTTAAGATTTGCGTTTTTAAATTGTTGCATTGTTAATTTTTTTTTTTCATCCCAAATATTTTCATTTCATGGTTGGGTGTCTCCTGCAGATGCAAAACCCATGGATATGGAGGTCCAACTGCGTAATTTCTAGATGATGCATACTTACATGTTTTTAAAACTTGAAAATGTTTAATCAGTTTACCAAATACTCATTTAGAAATAAGTAAGCGTAGAATGAGTATTTGTGTTTTTTAGTATCCCATAACTGATTCACTTTGGTTTTATTAACAGGGTCAGGAGAAGGTCTAGGGAAAATAATCCAGAGATTTCCACAGAAGGACTGGGATGATACACCTTTTCCACAGGGAATTGAGTTGGTAAGTGGTTGTTGTATTTTTGCATGTTTATAATGTTATTTTTCTTTTTTGTCACATTGATTTTTACATTTATGTTACATTTGCTGTTAAGTAATTTGATAATTTAATTGTAAGTATTACAGTACTAGAAATAATTATCTTCCCTCCTAGTCCCTCAAGTACAGTCATCTTTGAATATATTAATTCTAGAATGCCTATTTTGCTGTTCTTTTTCTCATTTAAATTTGTAATATTAAAGATGAAATTGATGATTTTCATATACTCAGAAGCAGAAAAATTCCACTGATTCTTTAGTAAAAGTCTTAGCCCAGTAACTTCAGGGATACACATATATATATATTTTTTTTTCCTGAAAATGTCCAGGTTATTGTCTTAGTAAAAATGAAACAAAAAAACACAGACAAATAAAATACCAAAAGTTTGTTTAATGTTAACCAGTCATGGTTTGAATTTGATCTTAAAATCACAAATTAGATTTCTTTTGTTTTTAGCTACAAGGTCTGAAGGTTATTTTATAATAGTGCAGTTCAACTCCTTTTGTTGTTGTTGTTGTGGTTAGCCATTTTAAAGGAATTTATTAATTGAACATAATTTATGCTGCCCAAGATATTCTGTCTGGTGGTGGATCCATGGTAGTAAAAATGAGGGACTAGAAAGGTGATTACTAAAGTACTTTGCAATATATGTCTATGAAGTTTGGTTCTCCGAATTTACTGGGGTGTGTGTGTGTGTACTTATTTATATTGTGTTTATGGATGCGCACACACATACACACATAGAAGCAGTGTCTTCAAGGCAGTCCTGTTGAGAGGCCATTTGGTGTAATATGATACTTAAGAGTGCAGGCTGTGGAGCAGAGTGCCTAGGTTAAAATCTCAGCTGCATGGTATGACTTTTGACAAGTTACTCAACTACTTTGAGCCAGCAGAATACTTATCCATAAAATGAGAATAATTGTTATATCAATCTCATAGGTTGTTGTAAAGATGAAGTGGAAAAAATACACATAAAATGCTTAGAACATTGTCTTCCATAAATGAGTTGTCCAGTTGTTTAATTAGTATTGTTGCTGTTTGTTCAGCATCTCTCAGCACCTTACCCACAGGAACAATTGTTCATTCTCTTGTTGGCATGGATTGGAAATATCTATTAGATATTTTGTATTGAAAATTTGAAATTTTCTCATCCTAGCTAATAACTGTCCAATTTTGCTTCACTGAAAATTAAAGATACGTTGCTAAGTCCTTAGTTTTGATTGTTACAATTCAGCCATGTAGAGAAAGCTGAGGGTTCTGTAGGCCTACAGAGGGGATAAATCTTGAATTTTGGCATTAAAAATGGGGAAGGAATGTGAGGATCCAAGGAAAATGGCTTTTTGGAGAGCCCTTTGTATTCCTTTCTCTTTTTCCCCATATGCCTGCAAATACCAGTACTTGGCCTTACAGTGTGAATAACCAGGCATTTGTTCTATAAAAGCTTTTAAACCCTGTTTCAATGTCCCTTTTAGTGTATTGAGGGGAAATTTTTGGTGCTGGGGACCTGTTAGAACTTTTTGTGGGTTCCTACCTCCATTCACATCAAAGTGTGGAGAGAGATAAACTATACCAATTTAACAGTATGAGCAGTGATTCACCTTCATAAGTTTCAAGAACAGCAGACATCATAGAGGGAGAGAGAAATCATGGATTGGCATAGCTATTTAGCTAGGACAGAGAAAGGATAATGTTGTTTTGAAAGCCAAGAGAATAGATACCTATGATGCCTCTCTTGTTTCTCCAGTAGCAAGGGAGAGAAACATACTGGTTTTACTACTTAGTAAATGGATATGTTCTCTTTGTGTGACAGACACTGCCATGTTCAAGTGTTATAAATGTCTCTCCAATAAGTGGAGTCTTGTGCTGCTAGAATAGTGAAATGGAGGTGCTTAAGAGGTAGACAGAACTTTTCCTCCCTAAGATTTTCCTGGATGACATCTTGGCATATTCTTAACATAGCATTTCAAGATTCATTGGGCTAGATTAATATTTAAAGAGTAATCTGATGGATTATGTCAGAAATTTTCTTTTTCCTTTTTCCGTAATGGATCACAGTTTCAATTCTTTAATGTCTATAATGTTGTCAAATACAAAATAAATTTATCTTTTTTTTTTTTTTTTTTTTAAGACGGAGTCTCGCTCTGTCGCCCAGGCTGGAGTGCAGTGGCCGGATCTCAGCTCACTGCAAGCTCCGCCTCCCGGGTTTAAGCCATTCTCCTGCCTCAGCCTCCCGAGTAGCTGGGACTACAGGCGCCCGCCACCTCGCCCGGCTAGTTTTTTTGTATTTTTTAGTAGAGACGGAGTTTCACCAGGTTAGCCAGGATGAACTTGATTCCTGACCTCGTGACCCGCCTGTCTCGGCCTCCCAAAGTGCTGGGATTACAGGCTTGAGCCACTGCGCCCGGCCATAAATTTATCTTATATCTATCAAAGTACATTTTTTTTCTGTCTCTCAACTTTTCCTATTTTTAATATCTCACAAAAATATACAATTATCAAGAACAGGAAATTAACACTAGTACAATATTGCTAACTAGACTGTCTACCTTACTCAAACTTTTTCTATCAAAGTACATTTTTAAAACAGAATAAATCACTATTAATTTTTTGTCTAGTCTTTATTGCCGTATTTTTGCATATGTTTAGAGAGTGTGAATAGTCTGTATATGAACAGCAATAACTTGAATAATTGTGATGCCTTATGTGATCTTGAGTAACCCTGTGGCTTCAAGACCAAAGATACATGTACTATAATTTTAGTCTAATTGAAGGTGATCTGGCTTAGTCCTTAAGTGGTTTGTTGTTTCTGGTGTAGTCATGACCCTTTTCTGATGATTTATGGGAAAAATTCTTACCCCTTCCACAATGGTGGAACAACGTTAGCATATAACATTCATGTTTATATCTGACAGTTGTATAGGGTTAATAAATTATGATGAACTCACGTACATAATGGTAGTAGTATATTAATTCACAAATAAGTAAACAGAGGCTTAGAAAGTTTAGATAACTTTACTGAGATCTAACAGCTGGGATACAGCAGAGCTAGGGTTCAAACCCTGATCTTCTGACTCTTAGTGTCAGCCAAGATCTGAGAGATTTCTGGGAGTGACACTTTTAGCTATGGTTAGCATTTTAGTGTAAATGGTTAGTATTTTAGTATAAATGCAGAATCTGAAAACAGAATTCCATGATTTGGAAGAACTAAGGTTGAGAAATGTTAAGAGAAGGCTGTGTTATTGAATAGGGACCAGCTTTATTATTTATTTTATCTGAGAACACACATGGGTTCAGAATATAATATTATATTCAAATTATTTTCTATTGCCACTTCTCCTTCCCAGGGAGTTCTAAATGTATTAAAATTCTAAATGAAAAATAGATATGTTCAGCCTTACAACTGGTGGAAAAGGATTTTAGGCATTCATTCACTAATTAATCAAATTCCAAATTTAATTTAGAAGATGCCGAATTTCTTTTTCCATTTTTACATAAAGAAATTGCCTTCTGTTTTTCTATTGAAAAATGGTGAACTTTAATTTGGATGGATTTTAAAAATAGAAATATGAAAGTAAGCTAAACTGAACATAATGACTACTTTTCTAGTTCTGGGATATTTTTCTTTCTCTTGTGCTTTTTAGGCATACATGAAAACCACAGACAGTCATATAAATAAAGTCGCAGTTAATTTTAGTAACAGCATTTCAAAGAAAATTAAATTGGTTTTCAGAGGCATTCTATAGTTAACAATCTATTCCTGATTATAGGAACAATATTTTTATTGGCTAGATCAGAGACATTTAAACAGCTTAAAGAATTAAAGCAAAATAGTATTGTTTTGACCTTAGCTCCTTTTTTTTTTTTTTTTAGACAGAGTTTCACTCTTGTTGCCCAGGCTGGAGTGCAGCGGCACAATCTTGGCTCACTGCAGCTTCCGCCTCCCAGGTTCAAGCAATTCTCCTGCCTCAGCCTCCCAAGTAGCTGGGATTACAGGCGTGTGCCACCACACCTGGCTAATTTTGTATTTTTAGTAGAGACACGGTTTCACCATGCTGGTCAGGCTGGTCTCGAACTCCTGACCTCAGGTGATCCCCCTGCCTTGGCCACCCAAAGTGCTGGGATTAAGGGTGTGAACCAACACACCCAGCCTACCTTAGCTCCTTACCTTAGCTCCTTTTTTTTTTTTTTTTTTTTTTTTTTGAGACAGAGTCTGGCTCTGTCACCCAGGCTGGAGTGCAGTGGCCGCATCTCAGCTCACTGCAAGCTCCGCCTCCCGGGTTCCCGCCATTCTCCTGCCTCAGCCTCCCGAGTAGCTGGGACTACAGGCGCCCGTCACCTCGCCCGGCTAGTTTTTTGTATTTTTAGTAGAGACGGGGTTTCACCATGTTAGCCAGGATGGTCTCGATCTCCTGACCTCGTGATCCGCCCGTCTCGGCCTCCCAAAGTGCTGGGATTACAGGCTTGAGCCACCGCGCCCGGCCCTTAGCTCCTTTTTAAGATGCCTTGTCTTAGGAGTGCATCTTTTTATATCATGATTCAGAAAATATGCCACAATCTCAATAGGGCATGCCTGTACTAAGATTTTTGTTAGACGTGCCTGATTTTTTTAGAATACTGAAGTACTGTGATAAATAAATTTTGTGTCTTGAAAAAGAGAAGCATTCAGTTAGAATATCTAACTTTAATATTCTTAGGAAATTAGTTCTGTTATTTAAATTATACACTAGCGATTCGACTACCTGCAATATGAATTAGGTCTTCTGTAAATGTAGATTGAGGAGAAGAGAGGAAAAAGAGCTTGTATTCCACATTGTGCAGGTGTAACATAGGAAAAGTGACTTTAATATGGGATGTTATTTGAGGGCAGAGAGGTAAATATAAGTACCATGTAATGCTTTAATTCTTTAAGCTGTTTATAATGCAATACATGCAATAAATGGGTAACAATCATCCATTTGACGTAGATATAAATACTATGTCAAATGGTTAGGAAACTGAGTGTAGAAAAGATGGAAGAGACTTTTCCTTTTTGTAGAAGAATATGCTTGAAAGGAGAATGAGATGACAGAATCAGGGTTCACAAACATTTTAAAAGGCAGGAGTTATGGGATGTTTAAGAAAATGAAATATAATAAGTAAAACTTTAAGTTCTTGCATGTGAGTATATAAAGCTAGATTTATAAGTAATCATATCCAGCTAGAGAGGCTTGAGAAATACAAGAAGACAGATTTTAAAAAGTTTATAAAAGGTATGTATGGTAGATACTATAGAAAGCATCTGAAGCCTCTGTGCTGAGGTAGGATGCAAGATAAAATACTCAGTTTTAAAGATGGTCCAAAGCTTGGTGTAAACGGTGTGTGGAAGGACTCTAGATTTAGCATAGAGTTGAGGCTGAAAACTTAAGAATACTGCTATGAAGTATGAAGACATGGCTTTTAAAACACACTAAGAACTATAAAAAGGATTTTAAAAGTTATGCTCACAACAAAGCAAGTGGATATAAATGGGGGTTAAGCCAGAAAATGGTGGTTTGAGCTCATATTTTTGGTACCCACTTCCAGACTGTTGTTTCTTTGAAGTAATAAAACCACAGGGCAGGGTACCTGATGAAGTCTGGAAGGTACATTTGAGGTAGTAGATTCTTTTATCATCTCTGAGGAAGAGATCAGTTAATCTTAGTGTTATGGTTCTAATACACTTCTCCATACTCACTACAATGGTTTGTTTATCCTGTACTAGAACTAGTGTCTCTCAATTCTGCTTATTTTGCCAGTGCATTGATACCCTCAGTTATGCTAGAAAATCTTTCCCCTACAGTCACATACTTCACTACTGCTCTCAGAACCACTTTAGACAAAATTTTCTTGTCATGCTAGGGTTCTGCTCTACCTGATGCTTTAAGACAAAAGAGAACTTCCTGAGGAAGATGTAGAGCTACATAGGCCTCATCCACTACGTCTGTGTATTGTTTGCAGACAGCCTGGACTTCATTACATGGTACCATACTGCTACTCATCTCTCATGTGCTTGTCTGTCATATCACCCTTATGGCTTATTCTGTACTTCTTAAGTTCCAGTTCCTTTTTGCTACTATTCTATTTCTATTCATCCTATTTCCATTGTACCTATAATTTTAGCAAAAAAAAAAAAAAAAAAAAAATCTTGACTTTATGTTTTAGCTACTATCCTATTTCTTCTTTATTATAAAATGTTTTCAGTGACTCTTGATTTGCTCTCCCAATTTCTCTAAGAGACTAATGTGGTTCAGTAGAAAGAATACGGGATTTGAAACTTAAAAGCCTTGAGCGAAGTTAATTTACTCTCTCTAATAATAGTATTTTTCCTACAGGATGTTATTAGGTGATCATCTGTTAATATTTTAATATTTGTAATGTTACAATTTCTTGTTTACTCTCATTTCATACCTCTATCTCACCCACATTTCAGGGTGAGGTCAAGAGTTTGAGACCAGCTTGGCCAACATGGCGAAACCCCATCTCTACTAAAAAATACAAAAATTAGCTGGGTGCAGTGGCAGGTGCCTGTAATCCCAGCTACTTGGGAGGCTGAGACAGGAGAATCCCTTGAACCAGCGAGGTGGAGGTTGCAGTGAGCTGAGATGCGCCATTGTGCTCCACCCTGGGAGACACAGCAAGACTCCATCTCAAAAAAAAAAAAAAAAAAAAAAAATTATCGAAACAAACAATAGTGAAAACACAGCATACCAAAGTCTATGGGATATAGTGAAAATAGTATTAAGAGGGAAGTTTGTAGCTATAGGTGCCTACATCAAAAAAGAAGAAAAACTTCACATAAACAACCTAATGATGCATCTTAACTAGAAAGGCAAGAGCTAACCAAACCCAAGATTAGGAGAAGAAAAGAAACTAATAAAGGTCAGAGCAGAAATAAATTGAAATTAAGAAAACAATACAAAAGATCAACAAAGCAAAAAGTTGGTTTTTTGAAATGATAAACAAAATTGACAGACCTTTAGCCCGAGTAAGAAAAAAATAAAGACCCAAATAAATAAAAACAGAGATTAAAAATAAGATATTACAACCGATACTGCAGGTATTCAGAGGACCATTAGTGACTACTATAACCAACTATATGCCAATAAATTGGAAAACCTGGAAGAAATGGATGAATTCCCAGAGATTTACAACCTACCAAGATTGAGCAATGAAGAAATCCAAAACCTGAACAGACCAATAGCAAGTAACAAAATCAAAGCCATAATAAAAAGTCTCCCAGCAAAAGAAAGCCCAGGACCCAGTGGCTTGACTGCTGATTTCTATTAATATCAAGCTTTTAAAGAAGAACTAATTCAATTTCTACTCAAACTATTCCAAAAAATTGAGGAGAAGGGAATACTTTCAAACCTTATTCTATGAGACTAGTATTACTGTGATACCAAAACCAGGCAAAGACATAGCAAAAAAGAAAACCATAGGCCAACTTCCCTGATGAACATTGATGCAGAAATCCTCTATAAAATTTTAGCAAACCAATTTTAACAACATGTTTAAAAGATCCTTCATCATGACCAAGTAGGATTTATCTCAGGGATGCAAGGATGGTTCAAGACACACACACTAATCAACGTGATACATTTTATCAATAGAATGTACAAAAACCATGTGATCATTTTAATTGATGCTGAAAAAGCATCTGATAAAATTCAGCATCCCTTTATGATAAAAACCATTTAAAAACTGGGTATAGAAGGAACATACCTTAACACAATAAAAGCTGTATACAACAGAGTCACAGCTAATATCATTCTGAATGGGGAAAAACTGAAAGCCTTTCCTCCAATATCTAGAAGATGACAAGGATGCCCACTTTTACCACTGTTATTCAACATAGTACTGGAAGTTCTAGCTAGAGCAACCAGATAAGAGAAAGAAGTCTAGGGCATCCACATTGGAAGGGAGGAAGTCAAATTATCCTTCTTTGCAGATGATGTGATCTTATATTTGGAAAAATCTAAACACTTCACCAAAAAACTATTAGAACTGATAAATTGAGTAAATCTGCAGGATACAAAATCAACATACAAAAATCAGTAGCATTTCTATATGCCAACAATGAACGATCTGAAAAAGAAATCAAGAAAGTAATCTCATTTACAGTAGCTACAGATAAAATATCAAGAAATTAACCAAAGAAATGAAAGATCTCTACAATGAAAACTATAAATCATTGATGAAAAAAAAAAACTGAAGAGGACACAGAAAAAAAGGAAAGATATTCCATGTTCATGGATTGGAAGAATCAATATTGTTAAAATGTTTATACACCTAAAGCAGTCTATAGATTCAATGCAGTCCTTGTCAAAATATCAATAACATTCTTTACAGAAACAGACGAAACAATTCTAAAATTTACATGGAGGCAAAAAAGACCTAGAATAGCCAAAGCTATCCAGAGCTAAATAAATAAATAAATAAATTTAAAAAAAAACTGGAAGAATTACATTATCTGACTTGAAATAGTAACCAAAATAGCGTGGTACTGGCATAAAACCAGACACACAAACCAATGGAACAGAATAGAGAATCCAGAGACAAATCTGTTTATCTACAGGGGACTCATTTCTGAAAAAGGTGCCAAGAACATACACTGGAGAAAAGACAGTCTCTTCAGTAAATGGTGCTGAAGAAACTGGATAGCCGTATGTAGAAGAAAGAAACCAGACTCCTCTTTCTTGCCTTAAAAAAATAAAATAAAATCAAAATCGATTAAAGACTTAAATGTAAGACTTCAAACTATGAAATTACTACATGAAAACATGGGAGAAACTCTAGGACATTAGACTGGGCAAAGACTTCGTGAGTAATACCCCATAAACACAGACAACCAAAGCAGAAATGGGCAAATAGGATCACATTAACTTAAAAAACTTCTACACAGCAAAGGAAACAATCAGCATAAATGAAGAGACAACCCACAGAATATATAAGGAGCTCAAACAACTGTGTAGTGAAAAAAATCTAATAATCTGATTAAAAGCTGGGCAAAAGATCTGAATAGACATTTCTGAAAGGAAGACATATGAAAGGAAGACATATGAAACAGTTATATGAAAAGGTGCTCAGCATCACTGATCATCAGAGAAAACTACAACAAGATCAAAACTACAACAAGATATCATCTAACCCCAGTTAAAATGGCTTATATCCAAAAGACAGGTAATAACAAATGCTAGCAAGGATGTGGAGAAAAGGGAAGCCTCCCACAGTGTTAGTGGGAATGTAAATTGGTAAAACCACTATGGAGAAGAGTTTGGAAGTTCCTCAAAAAACTGAAAATAGAGCTACCATATGATCTAGCAATCCCATTGCTAGTCATGTACCCAGAAGAAAGGAAATCAGTTTATCGAAGAGATAATCTGCACTCCCATGTTTATTGCAACACTATTCACAATGGCCAAGATTTGGAGGCAACCTAAGTGTCCGTCAATAGACAAATGGATAAAAAAAATGTGACAATACACAATGGAGTATTCTTTGGCTATAAGAAGAATGAGATTCTGTCATTTGCAACAACATGAAACTGGAAGTCATATTGAATGAAATAAGCTAGGCACAGAAAGACAAACTTTACACATTCTCACTTACTTGTGGGAGCTAAGAATTAAAACAATTGATATCATGGAGATAGAGAAGAAGGATGGTTACTAGATGCTGGGAAGGGTAGTGTGGCAGGGGAGAGGAGGTAGTGGAGATGATTAATGGGCACAAAAATATAGTTAGGTAGAATGAATAAGATTTAGTATTTTATAGCACAACAGGGTGACTACAGTGAACAATAATTTTTGTATATTTAAAAATAGCTAAAGGAGTATAATTGCATTTTTGTAACACAAAGGATAAATGATTGAGGTGATGGATACCCCATTTACTGATTGTTATGCATTGTATGCCATATCAAAATATTTCATGTACCTGATAAATGTATACACATGTGTACCCATAAAAATTAAAAATTCAAAAAAGATTTCATTAAGAGTACTAACAGCTTCAGGATTTTTCTCCAATTAAATGCTCTTCAAAAGAAAGAAAAACAGTACAATATTATGTACTTACTTTGGAAAGAGGATTAAACTGCTTTAAAACTTGTGTGAGAAATGTGGTCAGTTGATTAATTTATTGTGGTTTCCTTTGCTTGAAGTTCACTGCCTTTTCCCTTATGCAGTATAACTGCTTTTCCTGAGACTTCTGCACTTTGATTAAAAGATGAGGTGGAACCCTGGATTGTTTTAAATATTTTACTTTCTGACAAGCCAAAGAAGCAGAAGAGACATGTCCTTAGTTAAGAAGCGGCACAGGAAGGCTACCTGCTCATAAATAATATCTTCCCCTCATTCTATTAACTACAGATTCTTTTAGACTGATTCTAGCCTCTTTAAAATTTCTGGAAGATACATTTCAAATTCACATAAGTATTTACCTGGATTAATATTGTTCTACCTGGGTATTATCTGTAATTTCATCTCGCATAGCAACCTGTTTCCCGTTGGTGACAGTGACATCTTTGAGTAGAATGACCATGTGATGCTGATATTAGTAAAAGGGAAGAATTGTTTCTTGAACATGAAACAGGGGTAAGGGTGGAGTCTAGAAACTAATAAGTTAGTTATAGATCACTCACAACTGGCTTCCAGGTACTTAGAGAAAAACAACCTTTTTTGGTCATTGCTCATTTATGCAGAATTTTGCTTTAAAATTTATAGCCTTTTTGAATATTTAGCAATGATAGATTCTAGTCTATTCATTTAATGATATCTATTTGGTACTTACTATGTGCCAGCAACTGAGATCAGGGTTGAAGATATAACTGTAAACCAGATAAAAGCTATCTTCTCAGAACTTAAATTTCTAGTGGAGAGAGACCAGTATTAACCATAATAAGTTAGTAAATTATGTAGTATGTGATAATTGATAAGTACTCTAAAAAACAATAAAACAGTGGTGGATAGAATGTGGCCTATTACTTTGTTTTTGTTTTTTGTTTTGATACAGAGTCTCACTCTGTTGCACAGGCTGGAGTGCAGTGGCACAATCTCTGCTCATCACAGCCTCTGCCTCCAGGACTCAAGTGATTCTCCTCCCTCAGCCTCCCGAGTAGCTGGGATTACAGGCACGTGCCACCATGTCCAGCTGATACTTGTAGTTTTAGTAGAGATGGGGTTTTGCCATGTTGGCCAGGCTGGTCTTGAACTCCTGACCTCAGGTGATCTGCCTTCCTCAGCCTCCCAAAGTGCTGGGATTACAGGCATGAGCCACTGTGCTTGGCCATGGCCTATTACTCTGTAAATAACCAAGGCAACCAGTTTTCTGCTGCTGTTTGCCAAACAGAGTCTAAGGAAAGCAAATGGTCTAGGTAAAATAACTTTTAGCATTTTTCATATTTCCTATATTACCAAACAAATTGTAACTAGATTTTATTTATTTATTTGTTTGTTTATTTATTTAGAAGACAGGGTGTGCCTCTGTTGCCCAGGCTGGAGTACAGTCTGTGGTCAGGGCTCACTGCAGCTTTGACCTCCTGAGCTCAAGTGATCCTCCCACCTCAGCCTTCCAAGTTTTTGGGCCTATAGGCATGATCCACCATGCCCAGCTGATTTTTTAATTTTTATTTTTGTAGCGACCAGGGTTCAGTATGTTGCTGAGGCTGGTCTGGAATTCCTGGGATTACAGACATGAGCCACCGCGCATGGCCTGTAACTAGACTTTTAATCTTAACAAATTACTGAAGAAAATATCTTTAATGTGAAGTATATTGTGGGAAGTTATGTGAAGTTCATTAATGGTGGACATTAGTTTCTTGCCTTAAATTAACCATTATTTAATGTGTGACCTATTTGTATTTAATACGAAAATTTCAAAAATATTTGTATTTTATAGAAGGGCAGAGAAAAGAGTAGGGAAATACAGAGTCAGATATTTGCAGCTTATTAAGTACAAGTATAAAAATCTTGTGTGTTTCTAAACTAATCCTGTAACTGAACAATTGCTTAACTGGTACTGAACTTTTCAATTAGTAGCCTTTTTTTTTTTTTTTTTTTTTTGAAACAGAGTCTTGCTCTGTTGCCCAGGCTGGAGTACAGTGGCATGATCTTGACTCACTGCACCCTCTGACTCGTGGGCTCAAGTGATTCTCCTCCCTCAGCCTCCCAAGTGGCTGGGACTACAGGCGTGCGCCACCATACCCGGCTTATTTTTGTATTTTTAGTAGAGATGGGTTTCGTCATGTTGGCCAAGCTTGTCTTGAACTCCTGGCCTCAAGTGATCTTCCCCACCTCGGTCTTCGAAAGTGCTGGGATTACAGGAATGAGCCACTGTGCCCAGCTAATTTGCAGCTTTTAAGGAAAAAATAATTCTATTACTTTTGATACCAGGGATTTTCCCCCTAATTATTAATACATCATTTTTGGATTTATTCTTTAAACACAATTCATAGACTTGTCATTTTTAGATTAACTTTTTTAGTGTCTAAATATAGAAGTATATAAACAAGGTTAGTTTATCCTTTAAGATCACTAATGTTTTATGGTTTCTCTTGTGCTTCCTTTCCCCCCCTCGCACTTGACAGTTATTTGTATAAAAATCCTTACTGGTAGATTATAGTGCATCCTGTGGTTATTGATAGACTTGTTTCTAGTAGTCCTTTCTATAATAGAATATGACCTTCATTTAATACCTTCACTGGCATAGTGATGAAAATGTTATGAAGTCTTGGGGTTTAGAAAGCACCTTAAAGATTTCCTGGTCAAATTCTAACCTTCCTTTTACTGATTAAATAAGTTTGTATACAATACCCTTGTCAAGTGATCATCTAATTTTAGTTTATATTAAATATTTGCTATGATTCATTCAGCCTTATGTATTTTCTTAGTGCCTATTATGTGCTAGTCAAGGTGTTGGGTGCTGGGAATATAGTGGTAAATAAAACCAATGTGGCAATGCCCTTATGGACTTGGTATTGTATGGTTTTTGCAGTGATGGTGAATTTCCCCTTGTATATATACTCACCTTCATTGATCCACATTATCTTCAAGAGTCTTGTTCTTTTTCCTTGAGTTTATAGGATCATTAACTTGACATATGCGAAAAGTACAGTTACTATAATTGAAAATACTGTGAGATCTTTTTCTTCTCAGAAGCCTATTTGCTAAATTTGTATTAAAATACATACATATTCAAATTCCTTTTTCAAGAGTCGAAGGTCCTAATATGTATGGATGTGTCATTAAGTTATAAATATAGAACCCTTAACCTAATACAGATTTCTAGATCTTAGGGCAGAATGTGGAGTATTTTCATCTCATTTAAGTAGATTATACTAAGGGTGAGATTTTAGATACTATCTAGTTGAAGTGACTGACATGGAGATTTGGTTCCGTTTAGTGCTGGTACAGTGTACAGTGCTACAATGTACTGGTAGAATCTTAATGAAGTTGTCCTCTGCATTTCAAAAAGAAATTCAACTTCGACAAATCTTTGGACACCATTTTTGGCTAATTTTGCAACAGATCATATTGGAAACTGGAAACTAGTGCCAACTATTGCTAATGGAGCCATGAGCTCTTGCTATTATTCTGGCAGTCATTTTTAGAGATGTTAGCTGTAGTGCTATTAGGGCATGAAAGCATGGCAAGGCATTGGATAATGTAAAGTTGATCTAATCCATATCACACTGGATTAATATCTGTGGCAAGGTTCAAATACTAATAGCAATGTATTATATCTTATAATCTCACATCACCTTAGCGCTTTGGATCATGTAGCTGTCCCTTGTCTATGGAGGCAAGAGCTCACCTAAAGACCAAAATCATTTATATAGTAAGTTACCCAGGCTGCTAGAAGAGGTATTTCTCCAGATTAAAAATAGAAAATAGGAGGGCCCAAGGTATAGGTCAGAATTAGCCATTGTTTATTTCTTTCTGCCTCTCAAGAGAAAGTACAGAAGACAGCACTTTCTATATCCTGTTGTAAAGGGAGCTGGGAAGCAAGGAATCCATTTGAGGGACCTTCAGAGTTGTTCCAAGGTTTTGGATGACTATCTGGTTTGGAATAGATTAGGATTTATTAATGCTGAGAGCAAATAAATTGTGGTAGTTTAGTGTGAAACTTGATAAGAGATGCCCTGAGGCACTTGGCTCAGCCCTAAGTGTGTTGAAATACTGAGATCTCTGTGAGCAGTCTTGTGATTAGCCGTGGTATGGTGTATAGATAACATCCTGTATGTTGCATGAAGTGAAAAAGGTTGGAGAGCACTGTAATTTATTGTATTCTATGGACTGTTTTTAGCTATTTGGTTATTTCCATTTGGTAGTCTTTTTAGTCTTCAAACTGTCTCAGTGATACTCAGTGGAACCCAAGATAGATTAAAGGAAGCACCGTGCTCCTGTGACAGTTATATAAATAGGGATTTTGGTAATTGAACTAAGAGTGCCCCACTCCAAAGTGTAACTTAATGTGTTAAAAAGTCACTTGATTCAGCTACTCTCCCTGCCTATAGATTCTATTAAATATTTCCAGTGCTAAAATCTTAAAGGCTGTGTGTTTCATTTGAATACGAAATGTGATTGATTTCTTTTAGTTTGCTTTAAAGTTTTGCCTATCCAATTTGTGTTTGGTATATATCTGGAAGGGAGAGTTAATATGTAGGCTGGAATAATGGACTGAAATTAATAAAGTGAATTTTTATGAGGAAATGTAAAATATTTTATTATAATTATGTCCTATAAAATTATGATGTAAGATCTGCAGTTCATGTAAAAAAGACCTAGATGTTTTATTAATAAGACTGGCATGAGCTGTTAGCTTATAGAAAAGCTGATGCAGTTTTTGGCTGTGGAATATCCAAGATCAGTGACAATAGGAGTGGGAATGGAGTATTTAATTGACAGGGTTTGGTTGGTTGGATGACTAATTGAATATGGGATGCACTGAGGGACCAAAAGTTATCTCACTGATTCAAATTTGGATAACTGGGAGAGAACAGTACCTTGATAGAGTAGTGAGAAGATAGAAATAATTGCAGCTTTGTCCAGCTTGACTCTCTAAATGAACTTAAGGTATAACACTGAGAAAGTAATTTGGTAAAGTGGTCAATATCATGGACTCTAGACCAGTCTTCTTGAGTTTTAGTTCAGGGTTCTCCACTTGGTAACACTGTGACCTTGGACAAATTATTTAAAGGCTCTGTACCTTTTTTTATTAGTCTAATGGGGATAAACTTCATATACTAAATACCAGGAACCATTTTAAGCACTTTATGTATATTAAGTCATTTGATCCTTATGTATCTATTAAATGTTTGCAGTACTAAAATCTTAAAGGCTCTGCATTTCATTTGAATAGGAAATGTGATTGACTTCTTTTAAAGTGTTACTTATCAAATTTGTGTTTGGTATGTATCTGGAAGGGAGACATGTGGATCAAATGGCTTAAAACACATAAAGTGCTTAAAATGGTTCCTGGTATATAGCAAGCATAAAAGTGAAAGCTGTTGCTATTCTTATTGTCATTTTTAGGGTACGTTTTCAAAAATAATACTGTGGTTTCAGTATAAAATCTAATGTTACCAAAAGGATTTCTTTCATTAGGAGCAGTTCTAGGAAACTTCATTTTCTTTCCTTACTTGCTACCTCTGCCGTCTCAAACTTATAGATCCAAGGTGTGGAAAATTAGTTGTGCAATTTTAATTATTAAATCTTGTCTTTGTTGTGTATTTTAGGGACGAGAGAGAGTCTTTGAAAAAATTTTTTTTGGCTGTAATTACAATTCTTTTTGAATTTCAAAGAATCATATTGAAAATGTTTATTTCCCACTTTCTGTCATTCTCATCTGGACACTGTGTTTAGCTTCAGTTCAGAGTTGTGATTTCAGCTTTTTTTTTTTTTTCCTACTAGACCTCACTTAATGACATTAGCTTTGTCCCTCAGTGAATTTGTCTAGTCCTTTGGACTTCATGTTTTATGGTCTCTTCGACCCTCATACGTTCCCTGATATTTTCATGAAACATACAGGAAGCAATTTGTATTCTTAGAGGAACTAAAACTAGTCTGAAGACTCAGCTGAAAAAGCTGGGTTTTTTGGAAATTTCCAGATGAAAGGGACAGTCTGAGGAATGCTGTCAGACTGGAAGAAGCCCCACATATAAACAGGGCTGTTCCTAGTTATTCTTGGATCTGTAAAGGTCATATAGTTTTGGATGTTTCTTCTGATTTCCTTCCATCTATCACTATTTAAATAAATTATGCATATCCATTTCTGTTCATTCAGTGTTTTAAATAGAGCCTGCCTATTTAACCGCATGTCAGATAAGGATGTTAGAATATGGAAGGGGGTGGAGTACTGGTAATTTGGTTCTGATAATTTGACTGTCAAAACTTGTGACTGTTTTATTAAAAATTTTAAAAAGAGTGCATTTAAGGGTACCTATAAAATAAAGTTGTTCTCACTTTTCTGCATTCTGATATCTTTCTGAATGGAAGAGAAACCAATGCTATTTTAGTTACTGCTCTGGCCTGCAGTGAAGCTCAGACAACATGAAACCCTGCGTTCTTATTTCAAAGACATAATAAAAACTCTTTGGGTGCTCAGCATTAGAGTTTGTCTTTTCACTCTTGGCTATATTTATCATGCTCAATTATATTATTCCTTTGCCGCAAGGATAGAGATTTCAGTTAGTTCCACTAGTTATCCTCAGTCTCTGCTGAGGCATGTATTCAACTAAATGCCTATAACAGAATACTCACACTATAGTGGAATAAATGAGGTAGGGATGTATTTTTCTGCCCTGTTGGAAAAAGCGACAAGGTAGATAACTTGGGGCTGTTATAGTAACTTTGTGATGTTGTCAAAGACTCATGCTCTGTCCAGCTTTTTATTCCTTCCTATATAGGATATCACTCTTATCTTCATGTTATCATCCTACACAAAAGGAAGAGGAAAGGGAAACAGTGCTAAAAATGCAACTGAGTCTTTCTCCTATTTTTATTTATTTATTTTTTAGACAGGGTCTCACTCTGTTGCCCAGCCAAGAATGTAGTGGCACAATCACAGGTCACCACAGGCTTGAACTTCTGGGCTCAAGCAATCTTCCTGCTTCAGCCTCCTGAGTAGCTAGGACTAGAGATATGTGCCACCAGTCCTGGCAAATCCTTATTTTTAAATTTTTTTTGTAGAGAAGGGGGTCTTGCTGTGTTGCCCGGGCTGGTCTTGAGCTCCTAGCCTCAAGCAATCCTCCTGCCTTGGTGTCCCAAAGTGTTGGGATTACTGGCATGAGCCACCACGCCCACCCTCTTCCTCCTTTTAAAAAGAATTTTCCTGAAAGTGTACCAAGTGACTTCCAGTGGTATCTCTTTGGCCAGAACTGATGTGTAACCATGTCTGACTACAAAGGAGGCAGAGAAATTTAATGTGTATTTGTTTGAGTTAGGCATATTGCCATATACAATATGGAAAAATGGATATTGGTGGACAGCCTGCAGTCTCTCCCATATTATCCAATATGGAGAGTTCTTAACAGTGCAGGCTTCAGCTAGTCATTCCTGTGCTAATCATTTGTGGTTAGGAAGTTAAAATTGGTTTCTCTTGTCATTCTGGGCTTTATAAATTATAACAGACTGCTTTGGCTTGCTTTTAAAGATGAGGCAGTATAACTGGCAAACACTATGAGGCTTCATACCCTATTCATTAGGAGTAGAGTTATTTAGCTTGTTGTGGGGAGAATACATAACTTTCGATGTGTCCATGTTTGTGGCAGCCAGAAAAACATGATTGAAAACTGCTATTTTCTTATGACCCCCCCCCTTTTTTTTTTTTTTGAGACAGAGTCGTACTTTGTTGCCCAGGCTGGAGTGTAATGGTGTACTTTAGGCTTACTGCAAATTCTGTCTCCCAGGCTCAAGCAGTTCTCCTGCCTTAGCCTCCTGAGTAGCTGGGATTACAGGCATGTGCCACCACGCCTAGCTAATTTTTATATTTTTAGTAGAGATGGGGTTTTGCCATGTTGGCCAGGCGTGTCTCGAACTCCTGGCCTCAAGTGGTCTGCCCACCTTGGCTTCCCAAAGTGCCGGGATTACAGGCATGAGCCACTGAGCCTGGCCTCATGTGACCGAGTCTTATTTCTATTTAGAATCTCTGATCTTTCTAAGCATCATAATGTATTTTGTTATATGTTTTAATAGAAATGTACTTTTTAACTTTAGAGGCAATTCTCTAGTGTTTGTTTAGTAGCTTTGAAAATTTAATCAATATCTCTCCTCTCCTCTTCCTACCTTAAAGGTTAATGAGAGAAGAACCCTGTATTTTGTTACTCATCCTTGTATCCTAATGCCAGGCTTATATGACATGTACTAAATACATGTTTGATGAATAAATGATTGACCAAAGGAACAAGAATGGTAGCATTCTGCCAGCTGCAGTGGCATGCACATGTCATCCTAGCTACTCAAGAGGCTGAGATGGGAGGATCGCTTGAGGCCAGAAGTTGGAGACAAGCTTGAGCAACATAGTGAGACCTTGTCTCTAAAAAGTTAAAAAAGTTAGCTGGACATGGTGGCACCCCCCTGTATTCCCAGCTACTCAGAAGGCTGAGAATTGCATGAGCCTAGGAGTTGAGGCTACAGCAAGCTATGATTGCACCACTGCACTCCAGACTGGTGACAGAGTGAGACATCATCTCTTAAAAAAAAAAAAAAAAGGTAGTGTTCTGTTTCATTTTGAACACTCCTGACTAATTGGGAATCTGTTATTTTAGGAAATTAGAGAGGCAAAACAATATGGTTCAAATAATGTTACTTTGGAGTCATTTGCATAACAAATGTTTTTTGATCCCCTACGATGTGTCAGGTACTGTGTTAGGTACTGGAGATAGGAAAACAAAATGTGTTTCCTTTTATCAAGGAAAGAAGAGGACTTTAATTATTGAAATTACTGTGATAAATGCTATATGTGTACAGTGGGTCCTAAAGTTGCACCTAAAAGGGCTATTTAAACAAGGTTTTGGAACAGTGAGTATGGAAACAGTAGGTTTGTGGTACAAGAAGATTTTATGGAGGAGTGGTACACATATAGTTTTGAAGGATGAATAGAAATTAGCCAGGTGCAGGTAAATGGGGATAATGTTCTAGGAAGAGATAGCTGCTTGTGCAGAGGTACAGATATGAAAAGATACAAGGGTATGGGGTGTGGCAGGAGATGTATGAACCAGATAATGAAGGGCTTAGAGTTCTTTTAGAATATCATTAAAGACATTTTCAAAACAACTTCTTTTCTCTCTCTGGTGAAAAAGGAAGCAGTTTTTAAGGACAATCTCAGAAATACAGAAAGGTGTATAAAGAAAAATATGAAGATGACTCATAATCTCTTCAACCAGAGATAACCACTGTTAACATTTTGGCATATGTACTGCCATAATTCCTCTATTTTTTCCCCCTCTCTTTTTCCTCCTGTCTTTCCTTTTTTTCCTTCTTCCTTTTCTCCTCTCTTTCCCTTTTCTCTGGCCAGATCTTTTTGGCCCTTATGGCAAAAACTTGAAGCACTCACTGAAAATAGAGATTAGGGGTGGAAAGAGGCAGGGTTTTTACCTTAGAGTCATTTTCTGAAATAAATATTATAGAAAAAGATATAATGTTGGGAATGGAGAGTTTGAATTTGGTCATTAGACATGTTTTTATTTCACCAAAACTAATGTAGCATGTAATATGTGTCCACTTCTATTTTAAGAGCTTTAAAAATTACATATTTAAACCTTTTCATGATCATGCAAGGTAAGAGCAGGTTGAATATCCCTTATCTGAGATGCTTGGGAGCAGAAGTGTTTTTGAAATTTGGATTTTTTCGGATTTTGGAATATTTGCAGATACCATCCAGTTGAGCATCATTAATCCAAATATCCAAAGTCTGCAATGCTGCAATGAGTATTTCCTTTGAGTGTTATCTCGGTGCTCAGAAAGTTTCAGATTTTGGAGAATTACAGATTTTGGATATTGGATTTTCATATTAGGGATGTTTAAACTGTATTATTATTCCCATTTTACAGGTGAGGAAATTGAGACACAAAGAGATCTAGTAATTTGTTTAAAGTTAACAAAACTAGTAACTGAAATCCAGGCTCTAGATTTAAATCAGGGCAGTTCTGGCTCCAGAGATCATGCTCTTTACCACTATGCTATGCTACCTCTCAGAATGAGGCCAAAATATATGTGAGATAGTCAGGTAAAGATATTCAATAGGCATGCGATTATCCATTGGAAACCCAGGAACAGGTTAGGTCTAGGGATATATATTTGGAAGTAATTTGTATTTTTTCTTTGGAAAAATGTCTATTCAGGTTTTTTTGTTTTATTTTTTGTTGGTTTTTTTTTTTTTTTTTTTGCCGTTGAGTCGTTTGAGTTACTTATACATTTTGGATGTTAACCCCTTATCACATATATGGTTTGCAAGTGTTTTCTCCCATTCTGTAGATTGCTTTTTCATTTTGTTGATTGTTTTCTTTGCTGTGCAGAAAAAGTTAAATTTGATATAATCTTATTTGTTTATATTTGCTTTTGTTGCTTATGCTTTTGGTGTCATATCTAAAAAATTGTTGCCAAGAACAATGTCAAGGAGCTTTTGCCCTCTATTTTTATCTAGGAGTTTTACAGTTTCAGGTCTTATGTTATATCAAACTTTAATCCAGTTTGAGTTGATTTTTGTGTATGATGTAAGAAAAGGGTCAAATTTTACTCTTTTGCATGTGGATATTCAGTTTTCCCACCACCGTTTATGGAAGAGACTGTCTTTTGCCCATTGTATATTCTTGGTAACTTTGTCAAAAATTAGCTGACTGTGTATGTGTGAGTTTATTTCTGGGCTCCCTATTCCATTCTATTCGTATACGTGTTCGTTTTTATTCTAGTACTGTGCTGTTTTGATTACTGTACCTTTGTAATACCATTTGAAATTAGGAAATGTGATGCCTCCAGCTTTGTTCTTCTTTCTCAAGATTGCTTTGGCTATTCAGGGTCTTGAGGTTTCATACAAATGTTAGAATTGTTTTTTCTACTTCTATGAAAACTGCCATTGAAATTTTCATAGGGATTGCAGTAAATCTGTAAATCATTATGGGTAGTATGGACATTTCAATGATATTAATTTATTCAGGCTATGAGCATGATAAATATTCCATTTATTTGTATCTACTTCAATGTCTTTCATTGATATTTTATAGATTTCCAGGTATAGATCTTTCACCTCCTTGGTTATGTTCAATTTCTAAGTATTTTATTCTTTTTGATGCTATCATACATAGGATTGTTTTCTTAATTTACTTTTTTGGATAGTCCCTCGTTAATATGTAGAAACACAACTGATTTTTGTTTGTTTTGAGATGGAGTTTCACTCTTGTTGCCCAGGCTGGAGTGCAATGGCATGATCTTGGCTCACTACAACCTCCGGCTCCCAGGTTCAAGCAATTCTCCTGCCCCAGCCTCCCAAGTAGCTGAGATGACAAGCACACACCACCACACCCAGCTAATTTTGTATTTTTGGTAGAGACAGGGTTTCACCATGTTGGTCAGGCTGGTCTCGAACTCCTGACATCAGGTGATCGCCCGCCTTGGCCTCCGAGAGTGCTGGGATTACAGGCATAAGCCACCACGCCTGGCCCACTACTGATTTTTATATGTGGATTTTGTATCTTACGACTTTACTGAACTTGTTTATTAGTTCTAACAGATTTTTGGTAGAGTACTTAGGGTTTTCTCTCTATGTATACATAATATTACGTCATCTGCAAAGACATTTTTTACTTCTTCTTTTACAGTTTGAGTGTCTTTTATTTCCTTTTCATGTCTAATTGTAACTGCCCAAGGGGTTCACCTTGCCTGCTGCCTAGCCAGAGCCGATTCATCAAGACAGGGGAATTGCAGTAGAGAACGTGTAATTCACGCAGAGCCAGCTCTGCGGGAGACCAGAGTTTTATCATTACCCAAATCAGTCTCCCCAAGAGTTTTTAAGGGTAACTTGGGGGGAAGCCAGTGAGCCCACAGTGCTGATTGGTCAGGGATGAAATCATAGGCAGTCGAAGCTGTCTTCTTGTGCTGAGTCAGTTCCAGGGTGGGGGCCACAAGATCAGATGAACCAGTTTATTGATCTGGGTGGTGCCAGCTGATCCATCAAGTGCAGGGTCTGCAAAACATCTCAAGCACTGATCTTATGAACAATTTAGGGAGGGTCAGAATCTTGTAGCTTCCAGCTGTATGACTCCTAAACCATCATTTCTAATCTTGTGGCTAATGTTAGTCCCACAAAGGCAATCTAGTCCCCAGGCCAGAAGGAGGTCTGCTTTGTGAAAGGGCTGTTACCATCTTCTTTTAAACGATAAACTACATTTCTCCCAAAGTTAGTTCAACCTACGCCAAGAAACAAACAAGGACAGCTTGGAGATTAGAAGCAAGATGGAGTTGGGTAAGTTAGATCTCTTTCACTGTCTCAGTCATAATTTTGCAAAGGCGGTTTCATAATTGCTTGTCTCTGATGTTAGAGGAAAAACTTTCAGAGGAAAAGCTTTTTGTCATTGAATATGATGTTATAGACTTTATTATTTTGGGGGTACATCCTTCTTACCTAATTTGTTGAGAGTTTTTATCATTAAAATATATTGAATTTTATCAAATGCTGTTTGTGATCTAATGAGATGATCGTGTGATATTAATAATTCTGTTAATGTGGTATACTGAATTTATGGATTTGCATATATTGAACCATTCTTGCACTCCAGGGATAAATCCTACTGGATCATGGTATAGGATGTTTGTAGTGTGCTGTTGAATTCCGTTTGTTTAATATTTTTGAGTCTGTATTCACCAGGGACGTTAGCTTGTACTTTTCTTTTTCTGTAGTCTTTATATGGCTTTTTATGATTTGTATGATTCAGTCTCCTTGCTAATTATTCATCTGCTCAGATTTCCTATTTTGTCATGATTTAGTGATAGTAGGTTTTATGTTTTTAGGAATTTATACATTTCTTCTAGGTTAGTTTGTTTGGATATGATTGTTCATAGTAATCTCTTATGGTTCTATTTCTGTGACATCAGTTGTAGTGTCTGCTGTTTTATTTCTGATTTTATCTATTTGAGTCTTCTCTTTTCCTAGTCTTGATAAAGGCTTGTCAGTTTTGCTTATCTTTTCAAAAAACCACCTCTTAGTTTTGTTGATTTTTTTCTTTTGCTTTCCTTGTTTATATTTCATTTATTTCTGCTCTAATCTTCATTATTTTCTTTTCTATCGCTGACTCGGACTTAGTTTGCTCTTCTTTTTCTAGTTCTTGAGGTATAAAGTGAAGTTGTTTGAGATCTTTGATTTTTTCTTAATGTAGGCATTTAGTACTATAAACTTTCCTCTTAGAACTGCTTTTGCTGCATCCTATAAGTTTTGATATGTTATTTTTTCATTCTCACTTTAAGATATTTTTTGACTTCTCTTTTAGTTTATTCTTTGATCCATTAGTTGCTTAAGAGTGTGTTAATTTCCATAGATTTGTGAATTTTCCAGTTTTTCCTCCCATTATTGATTTCTAATTTCATACCAATTTGTTTAGAAAATATTCTCGGTATGATTTCAGTTTTTGTAAATTTATTAAGACTTGTTTTGTGACCTAACTTGATCTGTCCTGGAGAATGTTTAATGTGTGCTTAGGAAAATGTTTATCCTTCTGTTGTTGGGTGGAATGTTCTGTATATGTCTGTTAGGTCCATTTGTTCCAGAGCAGTGGTCCCCAACCTTTTTGGCATCAGGGACCAGTTTCGTGGAAGACAGTTTTTTCATGGATGGGCAGGGGGATGGTTTCAGGATGATTTAAGTGCATTACATTTATTGTGCACTTTATTTCTATTATTATTACATTGTAATATATAATGAAACAATTATAAAACTCACCATAATGTAGAATCAATGGGAGCCCTGAGCTTGTTTTCTTGCAACTAGAAGGTCCTGTCTTATTGTGGGGTTGTTTGTTTTATTCTTGTAGGTTTATGTTCCTTATAGATGCTGAATATTAGACCTTGTCGGATGCATAGTTTGCAAAAATTTCCTCCCATTCGGTAGGTTGTCTGTTTACTCTGTTGATAGTTTCTTTTGCTGTGCAGAAGCTCTTTGGTTTAATTAGATTCCATTTGTCAATTTTTGCTTTTGTTGCAATTGCTTTTGGCATCTTCGTCGTGAACTCTTTGCCAGCTCCTATGTTTAGAATGGTATTGCCTAGGTTGTCTTTCAGGGTTTTTATGGTTTTGGGTTTTGTATTTAACTCTTTAATCCATCTTGAGTTAATTTTTGTATATGGTGTAAGGAAGGGGTTCCGTTTTAATCATCTGCATGAGGCAAGCCAGTTATTCCAGTGCCACTTATTGAATAGAGAATCCTTTCCCCAGTACTTGTTTTTGTCACGTTTGTTGAAGATCAGATAGTTGTAGGTGTGCAGTCTTATTTCTGGGTTCCCTGTTCTGTTCCATTGATCTGTGTGTCTGATTTTGTGGCAGTCCCATGCTGTTTTGGTTACTGTAGCCCTGTAGTATAGTTTGAAGTTGAGTAGCATGATGTCTCTCAGCTTTGTTCTTTTCCTTAGGATTGCCTTAGCTATTTGGGCTCTTTTTTGGTTCCATATGAATTTTAAAATAGTTTTTTCTAGTTCCATGAAGAGTGTCAATGGTAGTTTAATAGGCATAGCCTTGAACCTATAAATTACTTTGAGCAGTATGGCCATTTTAACAATATTGATTCTTCCTCTGATAAGCATGGAATGTTTTCCCAGTTGTTTGTGTCATCTCTGATTTCTCTGAGCAGTGGTTTGTAGTTCTCCTTGTAGAGCTCCTTTACCTCGCTGGTTAGCTGTATTCTTAGGTATTTTATTCTTTTTGTGGCCTTTGTGAATGGGAGTTCATTCCTGATTTGGCTCTGCGTGCTGATTGATCCATGGGTAGCCACGGGCAGGCCTGGAAAAAGCACCATCTGATTGGCTGAACAGTCATCAATGAACTTCTCACTCTGAGCCCCAGACTTCACCCAGAACTGGCACCCCGACTTCACCCAGAACTGGATGGCCTAGACCCCAGGCTTCAGGCTATCCTTGGCCTTAAGGTGGGGGTTTCACTGGGGACCCGCCCCTTCCTGCCTGGTAATCTGTCTGCCTCCCACTGCCATTGACATGCTGTCCATGGTGCCCAGGCTGTTCGCACAGAGGGTCAGCGGCAGGCCTGCACCCAGCTATCTTCAGCACCACCCCAAAGCCTCCCTCCCGTACTCACCGGTTACCAAAGTCCAGAGGTGGGTGAGGCAGCAAGGGGCTGGCATGTCAGCACTGCCCTGAGTGCACACACCTGGCCAGGTGGCGACAGCACCCGGGCTCGGCCACAACTTTGCTCCGAAATCGGAGTGAGCACTGGGAGTGTGGAGAGGCCAGGGAACAGGAGCAGGGCTTCCTGGGCTTCCGAGAGTGCAGGGATGCCTGGGTCCAGAGCTGCAGCTGGGCAGCTGCAGCTGTGCCTGGTAGCACAGGACTTGTTTGGTGGCGGGGCTCCCACCTGTTCCCCACCCCCATGGGCTCTGTGGAGTGCACAGCCCCTGCCCCACGTCCCCGACTGCAGCTGGCATCCCCACAGTGGCTCTTCCAAACTGACCACTGCCACCATCAATTTGTATTCATTCTTTCAGTAAAGTAAATGATCTGATAGCTTGATAAGTTGTATCCTTGAAAAGATACAAATAGTATCAAGTGCATGGTAATTTTCCCCATTTGTAACTGTTTCAATAATGTGAAAACACCAGTAGGCATGGAAAAATAAAATTATGAAGACATTTAAAATGTTACTCTATTTTAGAATAAGGTAGAGTTGAAAATTATCAGAAATACAAATGTTATTTCACTATTTAATCCTTTATATATGTGAAGTTTTAAAGTATGTATGACCTTCCCCTCTGAAATGAGAATAAAATTGGTGGAAAATTTTAACAGAAGAACACATAAAATTCTGGACTATAAACATAAATATTATTGTTTGGCATTACCCCAAAATTCCCCTTTAAAAAAAACAAATAAATGGAAATAACATATATTTGAGTGTTCTGTCTCTATGTTCTTTGAACCAAGCAGGCCTTATACTTTATGAATTTGTTCCACCCTCTTCTAATATATCTATCAACAGAACATGGCAACAGTGTTACAAAATTTAATGTTTAAAAATTTTGAACAAATTAAAAACATTAAATTTATATTTTCTCTTACATTTTACTGTTCTCTAATGAGGGAAAATGATTTAAATTTTGGACTAAATGCAACCAGTGTATAAAATAATTCTCTTCTGAGTGATAGTGAAACAATTACTGAATTACAACTATATGCAGAAAGTATTGTTACCTAACATGTTTTCTATGTGACTAACATTATAGCTTACTGCAAATGGTTTGTTTTATAATTAATAAAGAAATCCAGTTGGAGTTTAACACAAAATCAAGATAGAGAGCATTTAATTTTTGGGGAGAGCTTTCAGTACTAAAATAGGGAGTCAGAATTTTCTGACTTTAATGGAGTCAGAAACTGGGTAACTTTTATTCTTTTAACTTAAATCAGTTTCTGGATTTAATTTATCAAAATAGATTATATTGTATGTGTATTGGTGAACTAGAAATAGATCAGCTCTTACTGGGACTGAATCCTAACCTTGAATAATTTTAACTGATTGGATTAAGGCGATTTGTTATTTCTAGGGCCATTAGGCTAGCTGCCTGCTAAAAGAAAACATAAGTTTAATTTGGATGAAGGTAGCACCATTGAGAGTCTCAAGTTACGGCCACATAAAAAAATATACAGCATTTAGCATTCAATCAAAAGTAGTCAGACATTCAAGGAGGTAAGACAACGTGATTAAGAAACTAAGAGAAATATTAGTAGAAAGAGACTCACAGGGGATTTAGCTAATGACACTATCACACATGGCTGTGCTTAATATGTTTAAGGGGGAAAAAGACTTAGTATGTGGCAGAGAACTAGAAACTAGGAATTACATCAAATATGAGAACTGAAAAGGTATGATAACTGAAATTAGCAACTCAGAGGATTGACTTAGCAGCACATTGGGCATTGTTGAAGAAAATTAGTGAACTAAAATGTAGGCCAGAAGAAAATACTGAAACTATTTAATGGGGATTTTCTTTAAAAGATAAAAAATACAGAAAAGAGTTGATAAAATGATCCGATACTTTCCAGAATCTCTAAACACTACTAAAACTAATTAAGGAGTTCTTAGAAGTTGCAAGATAAAAGATCAGTTTACAAAAGTTATTTTTGTATAGGATAGCAATAATCTATTGAAATTCAAATTTGTATGTAAATGCAAAAGACCTAGACTAGGCAAAACAACTTTGAAAAGTAAGAACAAAGTTTGAGGACTTCCACTAATTAACTTGAAGACACATTATAATGACAAAAATATTAATACTGTAGACGAGATAGACAATAAACAATATTAATTTAATCAATAGTACTAAATAGAGAATACAAACATAGACCCACACATATATGGACAACCGATTTTTTTGAAAAATGTACAAAGATTATTCAGTGGAGAAAGGATAGTCTATTCAACAAATGGTGCAGAATAACTGAATAACCATATTAACAAATGATCTTCAATCCATATCTCACAGTATATTAAAAATGATCCAAATTAATTGTAGACCTAAATGTAAACTCTAAAATTATAAACCTTACTTCTTTCTTTTTTCCCTGATCAATCTATAAGTTTTGTTGATCTTTTCAAAACCAGCTTTCATTTATTTTTTTCTGTTACTTTTGTTACCACTTTCATTGATTTCCATTCACAACTATATTATTTTCCTCCTTCTGCTTACTTTTGGGTTAATTTGCATTACATTTTCAAGTTTTTAGGGTAGAAGCTGAAGTCATTGATTGGAGACCTTTAGTCCTTTCTGGTAAAAGTGTTTAGTGCTATAAATTAATCTTCAAGTACTGCTTTAACTGCATCTCACAAACTTTATTAAATTGTGTTTTATTTTATTCAGTTAAAATATTTTCAAATTTTTCTTTTGAATTATTCTTGACCCATGACTGATTTAGAATTGTGTTAGAGTAGTATTTCCTAATATTGTGAGATTTTGTAGATGAATTGGTTTTTTTTTTTGTTTTTTTGTTTTTTTTTTTTTTTTTTTTGAGGCGGAGTCTCGCTCTGTCGCCCAGGCTGGAGTGCAGTGGCCAGATCTCAGCTCACTGCAAGCTCCGCCTCCTGGGTTTACGCCATTCTCCTGCCTCAGCCTCCCGAGTAGCTGGGACTACAAGCGCCCGCCACCTCGCCCGGCTAGTTTTTTTGTATTTTTAGTAGAGACGGGGTTTCACCGTGTTAGCCAGGATGGTCTTGATCTCCTGACCTCGTGATCCGCCCGTCTCGGCCTCCCAAAGTGCTGGGATTACAGGCTTGAGCCACCGCGCCCGGCATGAATTGGTTTTGAATTTAATTCCATGGTGGTCAGAAGATGTAGATTTGTATGATTCAAATTATTTTAAATTTTATGAATGCTAGTTTTGTGACCCCAAATTGGTCCATCTTGGCCTCTACTACTTAAATTTAAGGCTCTCATTATCTTTCTTCTTGGTAATCATAAACATTTCTTATCAAGTCTTCCTCTAGTTTATCTTGCTTACATTTCACTGTCACCAGAGTTATTATTCCTAAACAGTAATTTGATTTTGTCACTTTTATCTTACTCCAAAAGTGTCAGGGACATCCCACTATCTGTAGAATGAAATGAATCCTCTTTATCATTGTAGAAAATGCCTTTCATTAATTGCCTGTAAGTTATTTTTCTATGAAAACCTCATCTGGTACTATCATCCTTTTCTGCTTCTTCCCAAACATTCTGTATGAGCCATGTTTTATTTTTATTTTTTTTCCCAGAAAATGTATTATGGATTTTCAGACCTCTGTGCCTTCTATCAAGCTATTCCTTTCTCTTTGCATTCCCCTTTTCTCGCCTTCTTGCTTTCCATTTAATACCCATGGTTGATTCTGCAGCACATGTGGAACATTTTTGATTCCCTTAGTCAGAATCCTGCTTTATCTTTGGTTCATTGTTTATATGTTTCTTATGGTATACTTTTGGGTGACACTATTTGTGTCATTGTTCTCACCTCTGAGTAAATGTTATTTTTCTACAAATCTTTTAACACCTGAAATACAGTAGGCATTCACTGTATCTCAGTTGTGAGGAAATTAGGACAATATATGGAGTATTTTATTTTATTTTATTTTATTTTTATTTTTATTTTTATTTTTTTTGAGATAGAGTTTCTCTCTTGTTGCCCAGGCTGGAGTGCAATGACACAATCTCAGCTCACTGCAACCTCCGCCCCCCAGGTTCAAGTCATTCTCCTGCCTCAGCCTCCCAAGTAGCTGGGATTACAGGCATGCACCACTACACCCGGCTAATTTTCTATTTTTAGTAGAGAGGGGGTTTCTCCAGTTGGTCAGGCTGGTCTTGGACTCCTGACCTCAGGTGATCCACACGCCTCGGCCCCCCACAGTGCTGGGATTACAGGTGTGAGCCACTGCTCCTGGCCTATTTGGGGTATTTTCTAATTAATAAATGTGCCTTCCTTAATTCAGCATATAGATCAAGGGGTTCTGGCATGAAGAAAATTTTTAAGTTATGTTTTAAGATAAATTGGATTCAAAATCATAGATTCTGTACATCTTTTACAAGTCATCTGCATTATGGATAGTTTTTACAACAGAATAGAATTCCCATTTCAGTTCCACAGGTACAGCAGAATTCCCAGCCTAATTTTTAGTAAATCTTAGAGAAAAACAAAAACTAATTTTGACAATGCTACAGAAAATAATGAATCACAAAAAGAACTAAAAATGTAGTTTATTGGCTGATAGCTATAAAAGTATGTGTTCCTGAAAGTTTAGTGAAGATGACAGTAATAGTTGATTAATGTTGACTATTCACTGGAAAATGAAATTATGGATGATGTAGGAATCATACCCATAGTGACAGCAATAGACCTATTTAAATGTAAAGAGGAAGATGGCCAAAAATTACCTGCAAAGCTAGAAATTTCTTCTGTGCTAGCCAAAGATCCCCAGTCCATAATTTTATGTTATACTCAATAATTTAGTTTAATTTACGATAAAACAGTAGGAAAGTTATTCAGGAAATCATCACATTTCTCCTAAATCTAAAAGTGTTTTATTATAGTAAAAGTTGTACATTTATGTTTTAAGCTAAAATGAGCAGTCAGAGATGTTTATCATTTTTTCTGATTTCCTGCATTTGTCAACTAGTTTAAGTAATCAGATTAACCTGCTGTATACTTTTTGATCTGTAAATAATTATATGAATGGGAGTTATTCTTATAACCAAGAAAATAAGCTCTGTGCAGTAGTAACATTTGAATACCACTTTTACCATTTTCAAAGATATTTTGGGTGTGCCATTTCTTTGACTTTCAACAACTTGGGGAGTAAAGAAATCCTAATTGAAGATATCAATGGATGTATGGAACCTTGTGCTCTTCCTCCCTAATTCATGAAAAAAGATGGATCCAGATGGCTGAGCAAGCAAAGAGATGCCAAGGGATTTTCTGGTCAACATTATAGAACCTCTTTAGAACTGGATTACTGGATATTTTTAGAGGTATAAAGTATTGTGTATGTATGCATAGATGTTTTCAAATGTCATTGAGTCCCCTGAAGGCTAGAGACTGTGTATTTTGGAATATAATATTTGATAACATATAGACATGTTCTCCAAGGGAAATACATGTCAACCTTTAGCATTGAAAGTTGGGAAGAACCTTTTACTTATCTAGGAGTCTTACAAGAAATGCTGACTGGTGTTGCTATAATGATTTCACCCCAATTCCAGAAGGTTTAAGTCATATGTGATTAATAATTTAATATATTAAGTAATTGCTCCGGTTCTACCTTTATCCTTATTTGGTAATTTATCCTCCCATTTCATTCCTATTCTTGTTTTTACTTAGCAGTTGATCTTTTTATATAGACTTGAAGGAAAAAAACAACAACTAAATGCCTCCATTTATACTTAAAGTATGTTTTTCTTTGAAGCATTTAAGTCTTTACTGTTTTATCCAAGTACAACATGTGGGACATTTATGTTAAGGTAGAACTAAAACAGATGATCAGTTATTTCTTGATAAAGAGTTTTCAGCTGAACAGGTTAAAAACTAGCTTTTGGAGTTGATTTCTAGTCAACAAAATATTTTTAATCGTTTAAACAAGACAGATTATTGTAACAAAACAATTTTTTCTTTGAAATAGATTTTAAAACATTTTAGTCAACTTAAAGTAAATTTAAATATTAAATTATTATATTTCCATTTAAGTACCCCCTCTTCCATCAGTAATCCCATTCTCCAGAAATAACAGATCTTGATTTGTTCATCATAATCTTTTATGTAGATATTTGGTCAGGAATGAAAATGGTGTTTCGCCCCTGAAAAAGTAATGAGTTTTCTATCATAAATTTTATCCAATCATGATTAAGATAATCTATCTTTAAAAGAATGATGATAAAATATTTGATTTGGATTAAGTTCATATGGTTATGTCAGAATTATACTTTACAGTAACTAAATGAACCTATTGAATTCACTTATTTAGTATTCTTCATCTGTGGGCTGAGAAGGGTCTGCTTGAAATGATAGTCTTGGATTTTGGCATAGATAAGAGTATGCAATTTTTTTTTTTTTTTTTTTTTTTTGAGACGGAGTCTTGCTCTGTCGCCCAGGCTGGAGTGCAGTGGCCGGATCTCAGCTCACTGCAAGCTCCGCCTCCTGGGTTCACGCCATTCTCCTGCCTCAGCCTCCCGAGTAGCTGGGACTACAGGCGCCCACCACCTCGCCCGGCTAGTTTTTTTGTATTTTTTAGTAGAGACGGGGTTTCACCGTGTTAGGCAGGATGGTCTCGATCTCCTGACGTTGTGATCCACCCGTCTCGGCCTCCCAAAGTGCTGGGATTACAGGCTTGAGCCACCGCGCCCGGCCGAGTATGCAATTTTTGTTCAAGGATAGAGATATGGCAGAGACTGGGTGCTTATTCTTTTATAACCATTTTCTCTCTTCTGTGGCATACTATTAGACTGTACTTCCTTTTGTATTAGGTGGGGCCATGATACTGGCTCTCGAAAGTAGAATGTAGGTGAAAATAATGAACATGACGTTTAGACCTAACCCTAAAATTTCCTTCAAAACTTTCCATACTCTCTTCGTTGAGGAATATTTACTGGGAGTTTCCAAGGCCCTAGAATAGACACTAGTAGACAAAATGTCATTGAGTCACATAGTAAAAGACCATCTTTCCCTGTCCCAAATCGATTGTGACATAAGAGGGAGAACTTTTGTTGTGTAAGCCACTGAAGCTTTGGAGTTGGTTGTTACAGCAGAGAGAGTTACTTACCCTGATCAACACAGAAATTGACATTTTGAATTGGATTGCTGCTGTAACAAGATCCCAAGGTATATGACATTGGCTTAAGGGTTGGGCAGTGGGGAACACATATAGCATACTGGGATGGCTAGATATCCATGTCATGTGATGAATATTTGCAAAACTCTTACCTTTGGCAACTTGGAGGCCATTCCATGTTTCTACCAAGATTGAAGGTTTAAGAAAAGAAGTTGTTAGTAGTTAGTTCATTGTAATTGCACTACCTTGCCAAATGTAGTCAAGGAGGAGATGAGTTTAGGAAAGTATTGTTTGGTTTCCAGGAGTGAAAGAAAATAATAACCAGAAATTCAGAATTGGAAAAAAATGACTGTTTTTAAACTCTCAAAAATAAAAGATGGGTTTTAAGAAGGCTTTGAGCAAAAAAGACCCCATAAGACTTCTCAGTTGAGCCGAGTGGCTACACATTGATACAATGGTCAGATTAAGATATGTGGCTTTCTTGAGCCTGAAAAGTCAAAGTAGCCACCAGTAAATTAACGGAGAGATGAGGCATTGGGAAAAGAAGCAAATAAATAAAGCAGATTTGAGAATGATAAAAAGTAATTTTGGGGTTGGTTATTAGCATTTGGATCTGACTGGAAGCTGCTATGATTCTGATGGAATTTTGTTGCTAGAGAAACTGTGAACTTGGCCTTAGAAGGCATGTGACTGTTCACTGAGCCCTAGCTATCCTCAAGTGGCATACTTCTCAACACCAACTTCATTTGTGGCCGCGAGAAATAACAGGCAAGGAAAACTCATAGAGGGTGAAACCAGGAGCCATGGAGAACAACAAAGGACTAGGGAGTTTCTCCTGGAGAACAAAGTTAGGGCCTTAACAAGGAATTTCTTCCTTCACAATGTTCATACATCCAGTGGGATTTCAGAATGCTACAGATTAGCAACCACCAAATATTTTCCTTTTTTTTGGCCTTTCTAAATGTGGTTATCCTTTCTCTGTTTTCCCATGGTATGTGTTTTGTACAGAGGGAGATGGGACAGAAAGCTTGTCTTTAAGGCATACGTTGTAGGGACATGGAAAGCGACATCTACATCTGATGAAGAAGATTATATATGAACTGGAGATCCTAGATTTTGTCCTGGCTGGGATCTTTGGTAATCTTCCTAGTGGAGAGCTTGAGTGCATTCTGTATCTGGGAGGAAGAATTAAAAAAATAGGTATTTAGTGACTTAAATTAGGGATTGTGGCAGAAACTCATTAGATTCTGTCTTTGCTCTTCTGGGGCATACAGAGACTCAGATAGCCCTCATGTATGAAGGCTGTGTGACTATTCCTTGTCAATGGAATATTAGCAGAAGTCATTTCAAGGCAAAGGTAGGGTTTGCTTTCTTTTCCCTTTCAATTATGTCCTCAAAAGTAGATCTCACAAGATTTTGGAACTTAGTTCCCTAAATGACCATGTACCAAGTATTCTCTCTCTACTGCAATACTCCTGCTCACCCCCACCCCCAAATTATTATTTAATGAGTATTAGACTTTCATTGTGTTAAGACATTGAGATTTGGGTTATAGCAGTAAACTTACTCAGTATTATACAATAAAGCACACATATAAAAATATTTTACATTTATAATATTTTGGCGACATTTAGAAAATAATGTTTCTTGATTATTTACAATGTTTTAGGTACCATGCCAAGCATTTAGCACATTGTCATCTTATTTGCTCTTTATTTATCACTTATCGGAAGTAAATGTTATTCCTGTTACAGAGATTTAGGAATCTAAAGCTGAGAACATTTATAAGTAACTTGGTCTAGTAGCTGCTATTTATTGGGTTCGTATTTTACCATGATTACTTATTTAATTTCATTCTGATGGACAATAGTGTTTTAAGAACCAGACACAAAGTCTGCCTTATTCACTGCTATTTATCACTAGTAGGTTATAGAATTTGTAGTAGTTGTGGAATAAAAATACACATTTTAAACTTTTGTTACAGTTCAGGGGTTCATGTGCAGATTTTTTATATAGGTAAATTTATGTCATGGGGGTTTGTTTGTATAGATTATTTCGTCACCCAGGTACTAAGCCTAGTACCTAGCAGTTATTTTCTCTGATTCTCTCCCTTCTTCCATCCCCCACCTTCAAGTAGGCCCCTGTGTTTGTTGTTGCCCTCTTTTTGTTCATAGGTTCTCATCATTTAGCTCCCTCTTAAAGTGAGAACATGCAGTATTGGGTTTTCAGTTTTTCTGTTAGTTTGCTGAGAATAATGGCCTCCAGCTCCATCCGTGTTCCTGCATAGGACATGATCTCATTCTTTTTTATGGCTGCATAGTATTCCATGGTGTATTTGTACCACATTTTCTTTATCCAGTCTACCATTGATGGACATTTAGGTTGACTTCATCTCTTTGCTATTGTGAATAGTACTGCAGTAAACATATGGGTGCATGTGTCTTTATGATAGAATGAGTTATACTCCTTTGGGTATATACCCAGTAATGGGATTGCTGGGTCAAATGATAGTTCTGGTTTTAGCTCTTTGAAGAATTGCCACACTGCTTTCCACAATGGTTGAACTGATTTAGACTACCACCAAGAGTGTATAAGTGTTTCCTTTTCTCCGCAACCTTGCCAGCATCTTTTTTTTTTTTTTTTTTTTTTTTTTTTTTACTTTTTCATAGTAGCCATTCTGACTGGTGTGAGATGGTATCTTACTGTAGTTTTGGTTTGCATTTCCCTAATGATCAGTCAAATCGAGCATTTTTCACGTTTGTTGGCCACATGTGCGTCTTCTTTTGAAAAATATCTGTTCGTGTCCTTTGCCCACTTTTTAATGGGTTTTTTTTTTTCTTGCAAATTTAAGTTCCTTATAGTTGCTGGATATTAGATCTTTGTCGATACATAGGTTGCAAAAATTTTCTCCTGTTCTGTAGGTTGTCATTTACTCTGTTGATAGTTTCTTTTGCTGTACAGAAGCTTTTTAGTTTTAATTAGATCCTACTTATTAATTTTTCTTTTGTTGTAATTGCTTTTGGCATCTTTGTCATGAACTCTTTGCCAGTTCCTATATTTGGAATGGTATTGCCTAGGTTGTCTTCCAGGGTTTTTATCGTTTTGGGTTTTACATTTAAGTTTTTATTCTATCTTGAGTTAATTTTTGTATATGATGTAAGGAAGGGGTCCAGTTTCAATGTTCTGCATATGGCTAGCCAGTTATTGCAGCACTGTTTGTTAAATAGGGAGTCCTTTCCCCAGTGCTTGTTTTTGTTGACTTTGTTCAAAATTAGATTGTTATATTTATGCAGCCTTACTTCTGGATTCTTTATTCTGTTCCATTGGCCTGTGTGTCTGATTTTGTGGCGGCCCATGCTGTTTTGGTTACTGTAGCCCTGTAGTGTAGTTTGAAATAGGGTAACATGATGCTTCTAGCCTTGTTCTTTTTGCTTAGATTTGCCTTGGTTATTCTGGCTCTTTTTTGGTTCCATATGAATTGAAAAATTTTTTTTCTAGTTTTTGAAGAATGTCATTGATAGTCTTCTAGGAATAGCCTTAAATCTATAAATTTCTTTGGGCAATATGGCCATTTTAACAATATTGATTCTTCCTCTGATGAGCATGGAATGTTTTTTTCCATTTGTTTGTGTCATCTCTGATTTCTTTGAGCAGTGTTTTGTAATTCTCATTGTAGAACTTTTTTACCTTCCTAGTTAGCTGTATTCCTAGGTATTTCTTTCTTTTTTTGGCAATTGTGAATGGAACTGCATTCCTGATTTGGCTTTCAGCTTGGCTATTGTTGGTGTATAGGAATGCTAATAGTTTTTGTACACTGATATTGTACCCTGAAACTTAGCTGAAGTTGTTTATCAGCTGAAGGAACTTTTGGGCCATTGACTGTGGGGCCATTGACAGTTTGGGCCAGACTGTGACATTTTCTAGGTGTAGAATCATGTCATCTGCAAACAGGGATAGTTTGACTATAGAATAAATATTGAAAAACTGTATTTGTGACATTAGTATAGAGCACTATACCAGGTGCTGTAATGGGATATACAAATTATGAAGCCCATCTCTCGAGGAACTCCCAATTAAATGGGAGGTTATATTAAGTACCGTGATGATAATAACTATAAAATACTAAGAGTATATTGGGAGAATTTAAGTTTGCCTAGGAAGAGTTTGTAAACATTTTCTTGGAGGTAAAAATTTTGCATGATTATAAAAGCTGTGGTAGTTTTTAAACACAGCCCTCAAGTTCTTTTATACCCCTCCCATCAAGATGTATACCTCTTTCTTCTTTCCTTAAATCTGGGTGGTCTCATAACTGATTGGAACAAAAGAATATGCATTTCTGAGGCTGGGTCATAAACGATGATCCAGGTGTATTCCTTTTTCTTGGAATACTTGCACTTAGATCCCTGAGCCTATAGTGTAAGAAGTCTGACTGCTCTGAGGTCTGCATTCTTTGAAGAAATCAAGCCATTTGAAAAGGCCAAGGGTTGGTACTCTGTTTGGCAGTCGTAACCTTTGAGTCTCCTAGCCCAGGTACCAGGCGTATGAGGGGACAAGACTTCAGATGATTCCAGCCTCCAACTGTTGCATCATCTTCAGTCTCTAGGTTGTCCTAACTGAGGCCCCGGACATTGTAGAGCAAAGACAAGCCATTGCCTCTTTGTGCTATCTGAATTCATAATCCCCAGACTCCTTTGACCATGTTAAGATGATCCTTAATTTAAGCTATGTTTGGGGTTAATTTATTATGTAGCAACAGTAACTGGTAATTTATTATGTAGCAACAGTAACCGGTAATAAATTACTACATAATTTATTATGTAGTAACAGTAACATAGGTGGAACTCGAACACATGGTAAAGAGAAGAGGCATTTGTACTGCTTTAACAAAAGTCCTGAAGTAGTATGTTTAATTGCTTGACCCTTAGTGTTTATTTTGGATTTGGAAGGATGTTAGGTTGTAATAAAAGAGAAGTCTGGAAAGTCATTAGGGGCCAATTGTTTATGGCTCCTAATGTTTCATTAATGGGTCTAAACTTCTTCCCTTGTGCCATGAGACTATAAAGATTTTTTGAGCATAGAAGAACATGTAGAAAATGACTATGGAACTTTCTCACTTTCTTTTACATCATCTCAACTTCCTGGAATGTGTTTAAAGTTTATGCTCATATATGTTCACTCAGCAAACATTTCTCGAACATGTACATTCTGCCAGAAGCATAGTTCTTGTAAAGTGAAAATATTTATTTTTTTTCATGAAATTTTCTTTCTTGAGTAAGAAAGCCAGATATAATGTTTATTTTACTTTATTTTATGTTATGTTATGTTATGTTATTTGAGATAGGGTCTCACTCTGTCACCCAGGCTGGAGTGCAGTGGCACAGCCTCAGCTCACTGTAATCTCCACTTTTCGGGCTCAAGCAATCCTCCCACCTTAGCCTCCCAGGTAGCTGGGACCACAGGTGCACACCACCAGCTTGGCTAATTTTCATGTTTTCTTGTAGAGACAGTGTTTTACTGTGCTGCCCAGGCTGGTCTCAAACTCCTGGGCACAAACCATCTGCCCACTTCGGCCTCCCAAAGTGCTGGGATTATAGGCATGAGCCACCACACCTGACCTATTATGTTATTTTTATTTCTAAATAGGGCACTAAAAATTATTTTGGCTACGTGCATATATTAAGTAATCATATTGAATATGTAAAGCATAAATGCAGTAGAAAAGGCTTGAAGGTTAAATGAAGATCAGGAAATATTTAGTGGGGATACATATCTCTGTGCTTTTGTCAGAACTCAGTTGTTAATATCTACAAAAATGTGTGCTATAAATTTGGTGAAGATTGCACTGAAATCTGTAGATCAATTTAGGGAGACATGACATCTTACTGATATTGATCTACCAATCTATGAACCCAGAATTTTTCTCCATTTACTGTTTTAGTATAGGTATAGTAGTAATTAGTATTACTTTCTTTCATTGCATGTTGTTTCTCATGGGATTATATCACACAGAGCCAGGTGGTTTCTCCCTGCTATGCCTTTCTTTGATTTCATTTTATGGGCAAAAATTCATGGGAGGCCAAGGAGGGCAGATCACCTGAGGTTGGGAGTTCAAGACCAGCCTGACCAACATGGTGAAACCCCTTGTCTCTACTAAAAATACAAAATTAGCCAGGCGTGGTGGCACACACCTGTAATCCCAGCTACTTGGGAGGCTGAGGTAAGAGAATCGCCTGAACCCAGGAGGCAGAGGTTGCAGCGAGCCGAGATTGTGCCATTACACTCCAGCCTGGGCAACAAGAGCAAAATTCTGTTTAAAAAAAAAAAAAAAATTCATATAATTGACTAGAGCCTGCAATGTCAAATTAATGGGAAGAGTGAGGATGAGGGTCCACTGTATCAGTATTTTATAGAGTAACCAAAGCGGGTAGAATTGGCAATAATTTAAGAAGAGGAATACTCTCACAAACCTGTTAGCTTTGTAGCAGAGATGTCTACTTAATAGTACCTACCCTTACAAGTTCAGGAGTTTGCAGAGTGATTCCCTAAGAGTGTTTGTATCAGTTACATATGCTATCATTGCATTGCCAAGTTGTACCTTTCTTTAGACCATTCTCTTTGGAGACATCTCAAGTTACAAAGTCTTAAAACAGTCAAAATAAATTCCGAGTTTGAATACTTCCTCAAACAGAAGTGAAGTAGTTGTATTGGTTGATTAAAATCAGTCTACGAGTTTTATGTGATTTGTAGAGAAGTGCTAAGTATCAGTGGTTTTGTAGAATTATAGCCTATCATTTATGATATTCACATACCAGAAGTCATTTCTGTAGAGAATGGTGACGTCACAAGTTTTTTGTGGTTTGTCGGGAAGTGCTAAGTATCAGTGTTTTATGGAATTATATGCTATCATTTGTAATTCACATATCAGAAACCATTTCTATAGACAATGGTGACTTCATGCTAGTTATATTATAAACTCTTCTTTGAGAAAAGTATAATGGGACTTCAGGAATTTGGGTAGAGAGAAGGGAAAAATGTTTTGTTCTAGTATAACTAATCTTGAAAAGCAAGCTTATTCTTACAACCTGTGGCTTTAATGGAAGAGGCTTTCTACAATGATCCCAATTTTTAAATTAGTTGTGAGAGTCAGACCTTGTGGTCCTTTCACATTGCAGGAGGACCTAACAACATAGTTCCCTTAAATATTGAAAAATACAGAGTCAAAATGTATTTCTGAGTCTCTAGCAAATAAGGAAATTAATTTACCTCTAAATGACAGATGCAAGATAAGAAATTATAAGCCTTTGTGCAGTATTTCAGGTTATAGAACTGGTTATCCCTATCCATGCTTCTTTGCTAAGAGAAATGTCTAAAACATTCAGAAGTGGTGCAGGTCATATCCATGACACAGTTTACTTCTCTGCTAATGATGATAACTTTAGTATTTGCCGCCTTCTCAGAACTGCAATATTAGCAGTGAGAAAAATATAGGCTGAAATATTGGAGGAATGATGTTTCTAAGAAAAGGTGCAGAGCTCTAAGGTTAAGAGCTTAAAGAGGATGGATAACTTTTACTTCTGTTCTTACTATCCTGAATGTTACGTCAAATGCTCTACGAAGTCACATTTGAACACATTTAAACTCAGAAATTTTATGACATAGTTTCTTGGTGAATGCAAGTTTTGTAATAAGTTTGATGGTGACTGCTTTTAAGATTATTTTTGAACTGATATATCAGCTGGGGAGTCTTGTTGGAGAACTGGATAGATGCTTCACTATGATTTACGTTCTGATAGGATTTCCAATCCTATACTTACTAGTATTTATGAGAGGGCTATGAAACTATGATATTTATCTGAGGACAAAAGATGTGTGGTAGTTTATCAAGCAACATCACCTTATTAAAAATTTGAGGGAAGCTATAATTTTGATGATTTAGTTTGATGGATAATAAAAGTTTTAATGTCTTTTGAAAGAAATGATTTCTCGCGTTCATACAGACTAGTATGCATATTACATTAGCTAAGGGAATCAAGCCCCATTCTTGTTCTAAAATAAATACATATTTACAGTCTTTTCCAGAGAGGGAGGAGATAGCCTCTGAAGGAATAAAAGAAGGTCAAAACCAGCAAGCACAGAAAGCACTGTTTGAAATGGAAAAATTAACTGATGGCTCCTTCTTTAAATTTGATATTTCTTTAGCTATTCCCATCAAGAGCACAGTTTACATTCAGCCGGAGATAATTGTGTACATAGTGACTTCTAATAACGTAGCTTTCTCTTCTTTCCTGGGTCCCAAGAAACACTGTTATAAACCTTTTCTGAATACAGAACACAATACTGTAGCTATTACATGGGTTTTATGCTTTTATTCACAGGTATAGATTTAAGTCTGTATTTTTGGTAAGAGGAGATCAAGCATTTTTATGTTTGCCACACAGTAAGGATATATGCATCTCTTTGGACTGAGTTGTTTTCATTTACTTATCTTTATTTTTCTTCATTTTTTCTTTTTTTCTGGGCATATTTTACCACCAATCATCATTTGCTTGTCTTTGAAGAAAGTTATATGAATAAAAAAGGAAAAATAAACTGTTTTCCTATACTTAAAATATTTCTCTTCTGAAAACAGATGTCTGGGAATTTTTGCCACATCAACCAATTTCCAACTCTCTGACACCAACTGGGTGTATTACAGTTCAATGCAATTCTGATAGTATATACGTGGGGTTACTACAGACCCCACAAATTAAGGGCTCAGTCCCACAAGACTGCTCCCCACTTCAAATGCCACTCTCAAGTCCAAATTGTCACCTGTGCTTCTGACTGACTAGCTATAAATGGGAAGTTCTCATGACCCCTCCTTGGGCTTGAAAATTTTCTAGAACAGCTGACAAAACTCAGGGTAACACTTTACTTATGAGTGTCGGTTTATTATAAAGAATACAACTCAGGAATAACCAAATGCAAGACACACATAGGGCAATTAAGGGGGAGAGACACAGAGCTTCCATGCCCCAGTTAGGCATACCACCTCTCAGAACCTCCATGTGTTCACCAACCCAGAATCTCTTGAAACCGGGTCCTTTGGGGTTTTATAGAGGCCTCATTGTGTAGGCATGATTGATTAAAATCATTGGCCAATACTGATTAACTCAACCACCAGTCCCTCTTTGTAAGACATCAGGAGAGGAGAGCTGAAACTTCAGTGCTCTAATCATATTGTTGGTTTCCCTGGAAGCCATTCTCCAACCTAAGGCTTTTCAGGAGCCTTTAGCCACCGGATATCTCATTAGCATACAAAAAGACACTTCTGAGATTCCAGAGATTTTAGGAGCGGTGTGTCTAGTCACAGACCAAATATTAGAACAAAAGATGGTCCTGGCACTCCTGTCATTCAGGAAATTACAAGGGTTTTAGAAGCACTGTGCCGGGAACTGGTGGCAAAGACCAAATGTATATTTCTTACTGCAAATCACAATATCAAAGTGAAATACAAGTTTAATCTCTTATATTTACATGTCCAAAGGCCTTTTATTCATGGAAACCACACCTAAGGATTTCCCTTCTGAATCTCCGGATAGCATCTGCATCATAGTTGACTTATACTTCTGCTGATCCGCACCCAGTGGGTAGGAGCAGAAAGATCTAGCAAGTAGCTACACAGGAATGTAGATGGAAGGAGCTATGTAGAAGGCTGGCATTTTCTGTTGATTCTTCCTTGGCAGGGAAACTAATGAGGACAATAACTCTTACTTGGCCGAGATTAGTCATATTTTTGGAATGAAGGCAGGAAGACAATTACTTAACACTATCCATTTTATTGAACAAAAATTAAATAAAGCAAATAGCTAAGATTGGACAGGAGCTTATATACAGGAGCAATTTTAGCCCATGTGATAGAAAATGTAAAAGTAAAATCTGAAGCAGTCTAATGTAAAACTAGGTATCCTAGTCACTCCTGTCTTATTCGCTTTAAATTCAGACAAATCTTGCACAGCTTTAAACAAAGAAGGTGTAATAAATGCAAGGGGCCTGTATTATGTTCTGATGCTACGCTCTCTAATATGGTAGACACTAACCACATGTGATTATATAAATTAAAATTATAAAAATTTATTCTGTAGCATTAGCCACATTTTAAGTGCTCAATAACCTCATGTATCTAGTGACTACAGTCTTTGACATCACAGATGAAGAATAGTTCCATCATCACAGAAAATGCTTTTGGATGGCAGTGATCTAACACAAGGAAAAAACTGCTGGAGAGTCTATAAGATACCTGGTTTATGATCCCCTAGAAAGTCTGGACCAACCACAGTCCTTTGTATATGATAGAGTGCTTAGTAAATATTTGTTGATGGGCTAAATAAATGAAAATCTTAACATTTTCCCAAAAGTAAGTAATTTTTAATACTCATGTAAACTAAAAATAATACACACTCCTTCCCAAATGAAATTTAAATATGTAATTTTCTGGAGTTATTGTAGTAATAGTTTATGATATGAATAATCTCCCCTTCCATTAATACTTTCTTATTATATGGGTTAGTTTCTTACATGGTTTTCTATAGTCACATTTGTTAAAGAGTCCAGTTGATGGGCAAATTAGCAATCTTATCCTGGGATGCATGAACACTTTCCAAGGAAAACACAGACATGGAACATTCTATCCATGAATAGCAGAATACACAGTGTTTTCAAATGTTCATGGAAAATATACCAAGACAGACCACAGTCTGAACCACTAAGAAATCTGAAAAATTTTTTAAAATTTGAAACATATAGAGTATGTTCTCTAACCACTATGGAATCAAACTAGATATCAATAATGGAAAGAAAATAGGAAAATCTCTGGACACTTGAAAAGTAAACAGTATGTTTCTAAATAGTTAATGGTTCAAAGAAATAAAAATACATTGAATGAAAGTATAACATATCAAAATTCTGAGATTCAGCTAAAGCATTATTCAGATGGAAGCTTACTGTACTACATACGTATACTGGAAAAGAGGAAAAGTCTAAAATTGATAATCTAAAATCCTGCCTCAAAAAAAAAAAAAAAGCTCAAAATAGTTAAGCCAAGCAGTAAGAAGGAAACAATAAACATGAAAACAGAAATCAATGAAATTAAAACATAGAGAAAAATCAGTGAAACACACAGTTGGCCCTTTGAGAGAATGACACAATTGTTACACCCTTAGAACAAATGGACAAAATGATCAATATCAGAAATGAAATGAGATATCACTAGAGACCTTATAGTCAGCCATCAACAAGTTAATAAGAAACTACTGCAAATAACTCTTTGCATGTAAATTTGAGTCACTTAGATGAAATGGACAAATGACTTGAAAAGCACAAACTGCTGTAACTCACCCAATATATAATAGATAATTTGAATAACTCTATAACTATTAAGAAAGTTGAATTCATAATTTTAAAATTCTCAAAATAGAAATCTCCAAACCTAGATGATTTTACCAGGTAATTATCGTAAATGTTTAAAGACTAATTAACATTCATTCTATACAATTGGTTCCAAAAAAACAGAAAAGAGAAGAACACTTTATTTATTTATTTATGGAGATAGAGTCTCACTCTGTCTCCCAGGCTGGAGTGCAATGGCATGATCTCGGCTTACTGCAATCTCTGCCTCCTGGGTTCAAGTGATTCTCCTGCCTTAGCCTCCTGAGATTACAGGCGTCTGCCACCACACCCAGCTTATTTTTGTTATTTTTGTATTTTTAGTAGAGACGGGGTTTCACCATGTTGGCTAGACTGGTCTTGAACTCTGGACCACAGGTGATCCACCCACCTCGGCCTCCCAAAGTGCTGGGATTACAGACGTGAACCACCACGCCTGACCTCAATTTATTTTTTAAAGCCTGTGTTACTCTGATACCAAAAGCAAAGACAAAGACAAAAACAGAAAACTACAAAATGTATATAAATGTGGAAAAAGCATTTGACAAAATTCAACACCCATTTATGCTTTTTTAAAAATCTTAGAAAGCTAGGAATAGAGGGAAACTGCTTCAACTTGATAAAGAACAGCTACAGAAAGCCAAAGGTAACATTATACTTACTGGTGAAAAATTGAATGCTTTCCCCCTAAGATTGAGAATAAGAAAGGATGTCTGCTCTCATTGCTGCTGCTATTCAATATGCTGTTGGAAGTTCTAGCCAGCTCAATACCACAAAACAAGGAAATAAAAGACATACAGATCAGAACAGAAGAAATAAATCTGTCCATGTTTGTAGTTGACATCATTATGTATATAGACAATTCCAAAAAGTACACAAAAACACATCTAGAACTAATAAGTGAGTTATATAGATTCATAGGTTATGAGATCATACAGAAACTAATTGTATTTTTGTATATCCTATCAATGAAGATGTGAAAAAAAAATTAAAATACAGTGTAATTTATAGTTTCTAAAAGAAATGATGTATTTTAGGTGTAAATCCAGCAAAACATATATAGGACTCATATGCCGAGACTACAAAATGTTGGGAAAAAAATTAAAAGATCTAAGTAAATGGAAATACTGTGTACGTAGATTGGAAGACTCAATACAATAAAGATGCCAATTCCACTCAAGTTGATATACAGGTTTAAAGCAATTCTTATCAAAATCCCCAAAGATTTTTTCAATACATAGACGAGATTATATATATGGAAAGATGAGGGAATTAGAATAGCTAAAACAATTTAGAAAAAGAAGAAAAAAGTGGGAAGAATCATCCTATTGTATTGGCAGAAAGATAATGAAAGAAAAACAGTTTCTTTATTCACAACACTTCTTATATCAAACGTATGGGTGTTCCACACCAAGCAGTTCCTCAGTTGTCTGTGGATACCGATAGAGTGTCCTATAGTTTAACTCAATTTTTGACATTAATTACCTAGAATTCCCACAAATTAAAGGCTCAGTCCCACAAGAGTACCGTACCTCCCATTTCAGGTGCTAGTTGCAAGTATGGAGTATCCACACTTTTGTCTGACTTGGCTGTACAGCCCCCTCCTCAGGTTTGATAATTTGTTTGTTCTCCAAGCCCTGTAGTTTTGGAGGCTTCAGCAGATAGACTTTTTATGGAGGCTTCAGTGTGTACACATAATCAAATACTAACTCAATCTCCAGCCACTCCCTGGAGAATGCAGATGGGGCTAAAAGTCCCCAGCTTCAAATTATGGCTTGGTCTTTTCGGTGATCAGCTCCCCATCCTGAAGCCATTCAGGAGCCCACCAAGAGTTTCCTAATTAGAGCAAAGATATGCCTGTCACCAAGGAAGCCTGATATGATTTGGCTGTGTCCCTATCCAAATCTCATCTTGATTTGTAGTTCTCATAATTCCCATGTGTTGTGGGGGGGGACCCTGTGGGAGTAGAGTCATGGAGGCAGGTCTTTCCCATGATATTCTCATGATAGTGAATAAGTCTCATGAGATCTGATGGTTTTATAAAGGGGAGTTTCCCTGCACAAGTTCTCTTCTCTTGTCTGCCGCCATGTGAGACATGCCTTTCACCTTCTGCCATGATTGTGAGGCCTCCCCAGCCAAATGGAACTGTGTTGCTGATAAAGCAACATAAAAATGGACTAATACAGTAAATTAGTACCAGGAGAGTGGGACACTGCAGTAAAGATACCCCAAAAACGTGGAAGTGACTTTGGAACTGGGTAGTAGGCAGAGGTTGGAACAGTTGGGAGAGCTTAGCAGAAGACAGGAAAATGTGGGATGGTTTGGAACCTCCTAGACTTGTTGAATGGCTTTGCCCAAAATGCTGATAGTGATATGGACAATGAAGTTCAGGCTGATGTGGCCTCAAATGGAAATAAGGAACTTATTGGAACTGGAGTAGCAGTGACTCTTATTATGTTTTAGCAAAGAGATTGGTGGCATTTTGCCCCTTCCCTAGAGATTTGTGGAACTTTGAACTTGAAAGAGTTGATTTAGGGTGTGGGAGAAGAAATTTATAAGCAGCAAAGCATTCAAGATGTGACTTGAGTGCTGTTAAAGGCATTTAATTGTATAAGGGAGGCAGAGCATTAAACATTCAGATAATTTGCAGCCTGACAATGTGATAGAAAGGAAAATTCCATTTTCTAAAGAGAAATTCAAGCAGCTGTAGAAATTTGCATAAGTAACAAGAAGCCAAATGTTAATTTCCAAGGCAATGTGGAAAAGATCTCCAGGGTATGTCAGAGACCTTTGTGGTAGCCCCTTCCATCACAGACCCAGAGGCCTAGGAGGAAAAAATGGTTTACTGGGCCAGGCCCAGGGTCCCACTGCTGTGTGCAGTCTAGGGACTTGGCACCTTGCCTCCTAGCTGCTCTAGCAATGACTGAAAGGGGCCAAGGTACAGCATGGGTTGTGGCTTCAGAGGCAGCAAGCCCCAAGCCTTGGCAGCTTCCACATGATGTTGAGCCTGCGGGTGCACACAAGTCAAGAACTGAGGTTTGGGAACCTCCGCCTAGATCTCAGAAGATATATGGAAATGCCTGGATGTCCAGGAACAAGGTTGCTGCTGGGGCGGGGTTCTCAGGAAGAACTTCTGCTAGGGCAGTGCAAAAGGGAAATGTGGGGTTGAAGCCCCCATACAGAGTCCCCACTGGGCTGCTGCCTAGTGGAGCTGTGAGACGAGGGCCACCATCCTCCAGACCCTGTAATGGTAGATCCACTGACAGCTTGACTGTGTGCCTGGAAAAGACACAGACACTCAACAGCAGCCTGTGAAAGCAGCCAGGAGGGAGGCTGTACCCTGCAAAGCCACAGGGGCAGAGCTGCCCAAGACCATACAACTTACCTCTTGCATCCCTGTGATCTGGATGTGAGACCTGGAGTCAAAGGAGATCATTTTGGAGCTTTAGCATTTGACTGCCCCGCTGGATTTTGGACTTGTATGGTGCCTGTAACCCCTTTGTTTTGGCCAATTTCTCACATTTGGAATGGCTGTATTTACCCCATGCCTGTATCCCCATTTTATCTAGGAAGTAATAAACTTGCTTTTGATTTTACAACCTCATAGGCAGAAAGGACTTGCCTTGTCTTGGATGAGACTTTGGACTGTGGACTTCCGCATTAATGCTGACATGAGTTAAGACTTTGGGGGACTGTTGGGAAGGCATGACTGGTTTTGAAATGTGAGGACATGAGGTTTGGAGGGGGCCAGGGCAGAATGATATGGTTTGGCTGTGCCACACCCTAATTTCATCTTGAATTGTAGCTCTCACAATTGACATGTGTTGTCATGGGAGGGACCCAGTAGGAGGTAATTGAATCATGGGGGCAGGTCTTTCCTGTGCTGTTCTAGTGATAGTGAATAAGTCTCATGAGATCTGATGGTTTTATAAAGGGGAGTTTCCCTGCACAAGTTCTCTTCTCTTGTCTGCCGCCATGTGAGACATGCCTTTCACCTTCTACCATGATTGTGAGGCCTCCCCAGCCACGTGGAACTGTGAGTCTATTAAATGCCTTTCTTTTGTAAATTGCCCAGTCTTGGGTATGTCTTTATTAGCAGCATAAAATCGGACTAATACTAAGTCTAAGGAATTTAGAAGCTTTATGTAAGTTGCTCCTATCATTGCTATCAGTCAGGGGTTTTAGGAGTTCTGTGTCAGGAACCAAGGTCAAAGACCAAATATTAGAACAAAAGATGCTCTTAGGACCCCTGTCATTCACAAAATTACCAGAGTTTTAGGAGCTTTGTGTGAAAACCAGGGGCAGAAACCAAATATATATATTTGGTTTGTTCCATTGACCACTAGGTCAGTGGAACAGAACAGCAAACCCAGAAATAGCCTATCCAATTACAGCCACCTGTCTTTTGACAAAGGTACAAAAACAATTCAAAGGAAAAGAATAATATTCTTCAGAAGTGGGGCCAGTGCAATTGGATATCCATAGACAAAAACATAGACCAAAAAAAAAAAAAATCTTGACCTAAGACTCACAGTGGTACCAAAGTAACCCAAAATGGATAATAGATTGAAGTTCAAAATGTAAATTATAAAACTTTTAGGAGTAAACATAGAACATCTTTGGGAACTAAAGCTTGGTGAAGAGTTCTTAGACATGACACAAAAAACATGATCTATAAAAAATGGCTAAATTGGAATGTATTAAGAACCTTTGCTGTGCTAAATACCCTGTAATGAGAATGAAAAGACTAGGATAAAATACTGGCAAACCACTATCTGACAAAAGACTTGTATATAGAATATATAAAGAACTCTCTAGACCGGGCGTGGTGGCTCAGGCCTGTAATCCCAGCACTTTGGGAGGCCGAGGCAGGCGGATCACCTGAGGTTTGGAGTTTGAGACCAGCCTCCAGCCTGACCAACATGGAGAAATGCTGTCTCTACTAAAAATACAAAAATTAGCCAGATGTGGTGATGCATACCTGTAGTCCCAGCTACTTGGGAGGCTGAGGCAGGAGAATCGCTTGAACCCAGGAGGTGGAGGTTGCGGTGAGCCAAGATCACGGCATTGCATTCCAGCCTGGGCAACAAGAGCAAAACTCCGTATCCAAAAAAAAAAAAAAAGAAAAAGAAAAAAGAAAAAAAAATATATATATATAAAAAGAACTCTCAAATCACAATCTTTTTTAAAAACAACAGTAAGCAACAGTTCATTTAGAAAATGGGCAAAAGACACAAAAAGGTATTTTGCAACAAAGGATTTAGGGTGGGAGGAATCTACTTAAGCCCGGGAGGTCAAAGCTGCAGTGAGCCGTGATCATGCCACTGTACCCCAGCCTGGGCGACAGAGCCAGACCCTATCTTAAAAAAAAAAAATTAGTGGCAATATTAAATGTTGGCAAGGAACAGCCACTGGAGTTGGCAAGGATATGGTAATACAGTCTCTCACATATTGCTGGTAGGAGTTGTAAAATAGTATAGTTGCTCTGGAAAATGGTTTAGCAATTGCTTAAAATGCTAACTATACACTTAACCATATGACTTAGCCGTTGTACTCTTGGGAGTTTCTCCTAGAGAAATTAAAATTTATTTCTGCACCAGAAACCCATACATGGTTTTATTTTCAATGGACCAAAATTGGAAACAACCAAAATGTCCTACAATAGTAGGAATGATTAAACTGTGATACATCTGTACTATGGTATATCTCTTAGCAATATAAAGTAATGAACTATTGATACCCTCAAAAATTTGGACAGATCTCAGTCAGGAGCATTATGTAAGTGAAAAAAATCAGTCTCAAAAGGACACATAGTGTATGATTCAATTTATATAGCATTCTCAAAACAACAAAATTGTAGAGGTCATCAACAAATTAATGGTAGTCATGGGATTTTTGTGGGGGCGGGGTTGGGTGAAACTATAAAAGTGTGGCATGAGGAAACTCTTTATAGTGGTAGAATAGTTTTATTTATTGATTGTGATTGTGATTACACAAATCTATGCGTGTAATAAAATGGCATAGAACTATATACACATTGTACCAATGTGATTTTTCTGGTTTTGACATTGTATTATAGTTTTATAAGAAATAACCATGAGGGGAATTGAGTAAAGAGTACAGGGGACCTCATTGTATTGCCTTGTAACTTGATGAATTTCTGTAATTTAAAAATAAAAACTAGAAAAATTGTTTAAGGGTGTATTGTTAAGAGTGTTAAGAGGTCTATTCATTTTTTTTGAAATGGTTTCTTGCTCTGTCGCCCAGGCTGGGGTACAGTGGTGCGATCTTGGCTCACTGCAACCTCTACCTCCTGCGTTCAAGTGATTCTCCTGCCTCAGCCTCCCAAGTAGCTGGGACTACAGGTATCCACCACCACACCCGGCTAATTTTTTGTATTTTTACTAGAGATGGGGTTTCGCCATGGCAGCCAGGATAGTCTCAATCTCCTGATCTCGTGATCTGCCCGCCTCGGCCTCCCAAAGTGCTGGTATTACAGGCATGAGCCGCCGTGCCAGTGAGATGTATTAAAATTTAAGACTACTTTAAGTTTTCCAGTCCCTTTTTGGTTTTTTCTTTTTTAATACTTTGAGATTGGGGTCACTTTCTTTCACCCAGACTAGAGTGCAGTGGCATGATCTTGGCTCACTGCAGTCTTGACCTCCTGGGCTCAAATGAGCTTCCCACCTCAGCTTCCCACCTCAGCTTCCCAAGTAGCTGAGATTACAAGTATGCACCACCATACCGCATTAATATTTGTTTGTTTGTTTGTTTGTTTTTTAGAGATGGGGGTCTCGCAATGTTGCCCTGGCTGGTCTTGAACTCCTGGCCTCAAGCAACCCTCCTGCCTGGGCCTCGCAAACTGCTGTGATTACCGCCTTTTTATTATATTTGATTAAAGATACTGTCTCTAGGTAAAAAATTTAGAGGCATCATTAATATTCATAAGATAGGTTTTGGGAAAACCATTTTGGTTTACTTCCCAGAAGATTAGAAACTGAATAATTCTTATGTCTGTGTACAAACCCTATTAGAAGTTAGATGATTCCCAACTAATTGCTTTCAACAAAAGTAAAGGAGGATCTAATAAGGTGTGAGCTGATATAAGAGAGCACCTGCCTTACTTATAATTTATTTTTTAGTTTTCTGACTTCTTAAACACGGCACATGGCTATGTGTTTGATATATAGCTGTTGATTCTTTTGAAGAAAGGAGAGAAAAATGGCCGGGTGCAGTGGCTCATGCCTGTAATAGCAGTCTGGGGGGCCGAGGTGGGCAGATCACCTGAGGTCAGGAGTTTGAGATCAGCCTGAACAACATGACGAAACCCTGACTCTACTAACAATACAAAAATTAACTGGGTGTGGTGCTGCATGCCATAATCCCAGCTACTTGGGAGTTTGAGGCAGGAGAATTGCTTGAACTTGGGAGGTCGAGGTTGCAATGAGCCAAGATTGCATCACTGCACTCCAGTCTGACGGAGCAAGACACTGTCACAAAAAAAAAAAAAAAAAAGAAAGAAAGAAAAAAAAGGGGAGAGAAAATTGCATGCAAATAACAAAACCATTTTTTCTCAATGCTTCTTATCACCAAGAAAATGGTAACAAAGGAGTAAGAAATAGTATTTCATGGGAAACATGACTCTTTTAGCCTGTAGTCAACTTGTTTGGATACTATCTGCATTGGTGCAGGTGGAAAGGAATTCCTGTTTTGATAGCTGAATGGAACTAGGTAAGAAAACAAGCAGGAAAATAAACATGTATTCATATAAAATTATTAGCAAATGTAGTTTGAAAGAAAACAAACTTATTTCCCCTACATGTTTTAAACAGATGAAATGTTTACAGTTCTCTAAATTCACTCTCTTTTATTTTGTTGAGCATTCTTTTTTCTACAAATTGAGTTTATAAATTAATAAAACTGCCAAAGTGTACTGTTTCTCATTTTCAATCTAAACAGCAGTATTTTCTTTAGGACTTCGAAGTTTAGTACTGTAGTTTCATCTAATGCCAGAGTCATCAGAGTTTTTAACCAGTGTGTAATGTACAACTACAGATTATTTTTCTTTATCTAGCGTATGTTCTTGGGATTAGACCATGTTGTAAAATAGGCAGGGACTGAAACAGATTGATATTCTATGGTTACCTTTGTAAAAAATGTAATTTCTGCTTTTGCTGTTCAAGAAGGCAGAATCATCTTTTCTTACAGGGAAAAGAGGAAGAGGAGTTGTTGTTAGTAATGTAAGCATCTGTGTTTGAATTTTACAAAATATTAGCTTTTTGATTAATTTATTCAGTAGTTATTTGAATGCCAAATTTGTGTGCAGTATATTTCTCCCAACTTCTGTGTTGGGTGCTGTCTATATGGTAATAGGTAAAACTGATAAAATGCCTGACTTCATGAAGGTAGTGTAGTTAGGAAGACAGCTAAAGAACTGGCAAACAAACAAGTGTGTGTTTAATCATATTATTTTCTCAAGTTTGTCACCAGTGTGCTGTAGAGTCACCAAAATCGAGTTTCACTTCTCAGAAATTTGCTAAACATCATTTATGCTAAATAGTATCAGGCACTTCTAATAGTAATACTGAATGCTAACCTTTATTGAGTGCTTATGTTCTTTTAACATTCATTATTTTATGTAATGCTCGTGTAATGTTATAAAGTATAGATACTTTTATTCTTGCCATTCTGCAAGTGAGAAAAAAGAGACTCAGAGATCAAGTAACTTGCTTAACCTCATAACTTGCTTAGCCTCATAATTTGCATAGCCTATTTAGTGGTAGAACTGGTTTTTGTATTGAGTTAGTAATAGCAGATCTTGAGCTCTTAACCACTGTGTATTCTGTTCTGTATTATTTAGCACTGTGTTAGGCCATGTAGTGATATAAAAGAAACATGACCAAAATCCCTATCTCTTAAGGTGCTTTCGGTCTTATTCCAGTAAAGACAATATATTTAACTGTTAGATGATGTTAATAGATAAAATTCTAAAAGTATAGTCAAGTGACATACTTTGACACAAAAGGATTTTTGGATAGAAAATAGAGATAGAGAACCATCAAGTAGAATTATTGGGAAAGACTCCATGGAGGAGAACTGACCCTTAGAAGATGGTTAAGATAACGATATAGATGGGGAGGTGGACTGCGGAGGCAATGGAGGGATGTTGATGAGATAACAGCAATAGGAAAGAATGCATTGCAGGAATTAGCATGACTCTTTTAGAAGGTTGTGAGGATAAGACCAGCCTAACAGAGGAAACAGTTTTGCCCATTCATTCTTTAAACTTTGACAGCCAGATACTTTGTCAGTAAATAGTAAAGCATAATATGTGAAAAACATTTCAAACTAATTATGTGGGATCTTCAATTCCAGGTAGTAAGGAATCTGTATTTATTTAATTTTAAAAATTATGATAAAATATACATACACATAAAATTTACCATTTTAAGTGTTTTAAGTGTACCATTCAGAGGCATTAAGTGCATTCACATTGTTGTGCAACTATTGTTGCTATTCATCTCCAGAACTTTTCCTTCATCTGAAACTGAAACACTGTATTCATTTTTTAAAAAACTCTCAATTTCCCTTTGCCTCCAACTCCTGGTAATCTCTGTTCCCTTGTATGTCTCTATGATTTGCCTGTTTTAGGTACCCCTTATAAGTGGAATCATGCAATTATTTGACCTTTTGTGTCTTATTTCACTTAGTGTAGTGACATCAAGGGTTATCCATGGTATAGCAAGTATTAGAATTTCTTTCCTTTTTAAACATGAATAATATCCTGATATATGATTATAGTACATTTTGTTTAACCTATTCATCCATTGATGGACAGTTGGATTACTTTCACTTTTTGACTATTGTGAATAGTGCGGCCATGAGCATGGATAGACAAATATCTGTTTGAATTTCTGGTGTCAGTTCTTTTGGATATATACCCAGAAGTAAAATTGTTGGATTGTATGAAAATCCAACAGTTTTTCAGTATCTATTTACTAAATACTAGTGTTTAATTTTTCAGTGTCTATTTACTAAATATAATATTTTATTCCCACTTGTTTAATGTTGCTTACATCTATTCTTTTTCATTCCTGCATGTATTATATATTATAGCTAGACCAGATTAGAGATTATATGCTCCGTATTTTCCAGCCTTCTGTGGCTGTGGTCATCTGGCTTGTTCCCTTTGCCTTCCTCTTTCCTTCTTGCTCTGTCTACACGTTGACCATTTATCAAGATCTAAATACCATTCCTTTGATACATAATGGAATTAAATAGTGATAGTAAATTAGAAAACCAAAATATAATTGATAATGAAACTCAAAAGATGAACAAATTAGGTATACCCTAAAGAAGCCTAAGAAAAAAGAGAAAGAAAACAGTAATATACAGCATTAGGGTTGAGAAAAGCAGTATAATCACAGATTTAGATAATACCAAAAATAATAAAACATTTTGTGCAGTTTTAAACATACATAGTTATTAGTCTAGATGAGACAAATACATTTTAAAATAAAATATAAAGTATCAGAATGAAACTTAAGAGAGAGAAAACCTGAACAAACTGATAACAATGGATGAAGTGAAAAGAACTGTTAATAACCAAGTAACCAAGACTCACATCACCAGTAAATAAGTCATGTGGGTAGAATGTACCTCCTAATGTGATGCAGTGAGAAGATCACTTCACCTTTGTGGTATCCTTCCCTAAATCTGTAACACAGTCTAGGCATGAGAACACAGAAAATAAACCCAAATTTTGGAACATTCTACAAAATTTCTGACTCATACTTTTAAAAATTGCCAAGTTTATGAGAAAAAAAGAAAAGGTTGAGAAATTATCACAGAGCAGAGGAGAATGATTAAAGAGTCATGGTGCTAAATGCAGTATGGTGTCCTGGAAGAGAAAAGGACATTAGTGGAAACACTGGGGAAATCTGGACAGAGTCTGTAGCTTAGTTAATAGTATTATACTAATGCTAACTTCTTAGTTCAAACAACTGTACCCTGTCTCTAAGATGTTAATATAGGGGGATGCTGGGTGAAGGGTATATAAGGACTCTATTCTATATTTACAGTTTTCTTTAAATCTCGAGTTGTTAAAGATCACACACACACACACACACACACACACACGGCAGCAGGCTATGTAGTTTTATAGACTTACTGCCCTTTCTAGTGTCGTTCATTAACAAGTAACTGAAAATTCTTAAATTACTATTAAAACTATTTCAAAATATTAAAAATATAGAAAGCATTTCACTGTATTATATGAAGGCGGCATTACTTCAGTACAAAAAAAACTTAATGAAGATACCAAAAAAGAGAAAATATGGATGCAAAAATCCTAAGCAAAGTATTAGAAAATTGAATCTCGTAGTCTGTTGAGAGAGTAATATGCTGTGTAGTTTTCATTCGAGATGTACAGTATGTTTCATTATAATGAAATGTGTCAATATAATTCATTACATATTGAAAGAGTAAAACTGCATAATCATACTATTCATGGTAAAATTCTAAGTAGAATTTTTTTTTGTTTTTGTTTTTGAGACAGAGTCTTGCTCTTGTCGCCCAGGCTGGCGTGCAGTAGCAAGATCTTGGCTCACTGCAACCTCCACCTCCCGCGTTCAAGCAATTCTCCTCCTGCCTCAGCCTCCAGAGTAGCTGGGATTACAGGCACCTGCCACCACGCCTGGCTAATTTTTGTACTTTTAGTAGAGACGAGGTTTCACCATGTTGGTCAGGCTGGTCTCCAACTCCTGACCTCAGGTAGTCCGTCCGCCTTGGCCTCCCAAAGTGCTGGAATTATAGGCGTGAACCACCGCGCCTGGCCAGAAAATTTTTTTAATCTGTGGAAAATAGATGTATATATATACACACACACACACACACACACACACACACACATATATATATATTATTCACAGTGCGGAGATGGAGATGACCTTCCTCAGTTAATGAGAAAGCCCAGGTGATTTAAAGGAATAACATTGGTAGATCTATCTACAAATAAATTAAATGTCAGGTAATTTTCATACATTAGAAAAATGACTCTCATGAAAATATAGAATGAACATGTGTCAAAAACTTAGGAACCAGTAAGATGATAAAACTTGATATTAGAGGATTTGAATAATAGAGACTTATATAGTCCACCTTTCCAGGACAATTGAAAAATGATGCCTTCAGAATAATAGTGATTAGATACAAATTTGGTTAATTTTCTAAAAAGTTATAAAACTATAACCTTTGGGTTTATGCTTTCTCTAGGACAGAAATGTACAAGTTACATGGAACTTCACAGTGTCTAGACTCTAATCAGATAGAGTAAGTAGGCAGGTTAACAGTTTTCTAGTATGCCACTGGAAGGATAAATTTTCTTACTGTGGTAGACATTGTCAACCAAGTTAAAAGATAAAAAGGTTGATTACCTTGATCAAAAAGCACCTTAGAACTTAATAGTAAAACTAAACAACAACAAAAAAAATACAAACTGTCAGTTCACTGAAGAAGTACCTATTGCCAGAAACCATGAGAAGCTGCCTCCAATCTCAGTCATAATTTTTAAAAGGCAATCTAAAATAAAAGTGAATGAAGATTTTGGCTATCAGATTGGCCAAACTATAAAATGTTTTTATAACTATTAGTGTTAGGCTGTTAATACTCACACTTTAATAGTGAGGTTCTAATTTGTTATAAGCATATTCATTGGTGTTTCTTGGAATAGCAAAATACTGAAACCCTTCTCAGTAGTCTTGATGTTAGGTAAGTACACCATGTTTTAGAAGTGTAGAAAAGAATGAGATTGTTAAGTGAGAAAAGCAAGATGTGGACAAATGTACATTTTTATTTTAAAAAGCTATTGCAGGTGTATGTTTATACCTAGGTCTGAATAATGTAGACAATAAAGCTTATTTATGTTAGTGGAAGTAAGGAAAATTTTTTTTTTTTTTGTAAGGAAGACTTTATAGTCAAGACTGGGGGGAGAGAGATTAAACTTGACTCTGAATACAACAGGAACTAGTGGAGATCTATAACCATTAGGCACTGTTAGAAAGTAGATTTCTCTCACTTTTTTCAAGTAGGGATAAGTGATTTTAATTTTTGTATTTTTAAAAAGAGTTCAAAAAATATAAATACGAAAACTTAAATATCACATTCTCTTGGTAGATTTCTTATTGTTGGGATTTATAAAACTACCCAGATAACAGGGAAATCCTTCCGTTTTTCCTAGTAATTTTAAAGACAGATAAAGTAGAACAAGTGATTAGAGTATATAGTACCTCAAAGTGTCTGTCAGAAATAAACTACTTAGAGAGGAAGAAAGAATATTTTGTACTCAAATAAATTGCAAGTATTTGTGAGCTGAACCCTATGTTTCCCTTCTTATTCCAGTTTCTGTTTGTCGAACTCTTCCTCCCTGACTTTCTCTTTCAAAGATGAGCATACATGGATTCATTTGGTTTTGTAGCGTTTTGTGACACTCTAACTAACCCTGATGTTTCCTTCAGTAGGGAAAATCAGAAGGGTTTTCTATAGTTGAGCCAGGTGATTGGAGTGGTGAAACCAAGCAGGGAGAGGTAAAGCCAAAGTAAGAGCTGCCTGTGTGGGTGACTCATGAATTGGTTGAGGTTTGAATAGCTTTTGGCAGAAAGCAGAAGAAAAACGGAGACAAGGTATGGGTGTGTATGTGTGTGTGTAACTACACGCTGTACAAGCTATGCATATTTCTGAGAGCACATACTAATATAATTTAACCTTTGATGACTAAAGCTATTATATAGAGTTTCAATTCTTGTAATCTACTCTAGTAAATGATGCATACAAGTAATATGTAAGTGTGTAGTTATGAAGGGCTGACCTAGCCTACTGTGCGTGCTGAGACTCCCATGTCTCCATCTTCACCCCCAGTGTAAATGCATTTGTTATAAATTGCAAAATGACTTAGTTGAATTTGCTAGAATTATGGGTAAACTAATAGTATCTAATAACTGAGTGAGTGTCAAATGATTCTCCTATGAGGAAAATCAAGTGCCTTTTAATAAAGATTTGTGATATCTAATTTTAGTTTTTTATAGTTTGCTTGTTTGGCCTACTTTTAGGACCGTGGCTGTGTGCCACATAATTGAGGGTGTTGAACAAGTGAGATGTTGGAAAAGTCTCATAATTCAAATATTAAGCAAGTTTTTAGGGCCTGTTCTGAGTTCTAGCTGTACACTCTAAATACATAAATATACAGTAGTCCTCACTTATCTGAGGGGTATATATTCCACGACTCCCAGCCTGAAACTGTGAACAGTACCCACTTGATTGCCATCAGTTGGAATACATTTTTATTCCTGTCTTCCACCCACAAATTTAATGCCTTTTTCATCTTAACTAAACACTCACTATACACTGTAGCTGTAACTTTGGCAGCTTGAGATGTGATAGCAAAACTAGCAGGAATTTCTTTTTCCTTCTTCACAATGTCATGGGTAGAAGATTTATTCTTACCATAGATCATAGCAGCCTAAGCATACGATTTTTTTGTTTCCTTATTCACGTGAGAATTTTCACTTTTACCCTTAAAGGAAGCACTTTATGGCTTCTCTTTGGCATATCTGAATTGCCAGCATCACTACTCTTGTACTTTGGGGCCATTATTAAGTAAATTAAGGGTTACTTGAACACAAACCCTGTAATACTTCAGCAGTCATCATAACCAAGGTGGTACTGAGTAACAGGTGGGCAGATAGCATACACATTGTGGATTCACTGGACAAATGAGTGATTTATGTCCAAAGCTGGATGGAGCGGTGGCAGATTTCATCACACTGTGCAGAATGGCATGAAATTTAAAACTTATGAATTATTTATTTCTAGAATTTTCCATTTAATATTTTCAGATCTGAAGGCACAGAAAATGAAACTGTGGGTAAAAGACGACAACTGTAATTTATTCTACAGGTTCCCAAGTAAATGCTTGGCTTGTACAAAAGCATATTTTTATATTAATGTCGGTTGTTTTTGTTTCTAAAAATCGTCAGTCTTAGGTGAAATAGGGGATCAGCTACTAGTCATATTTAAAATTGGCTGTGAGAATACCAGCCCTGCATACCTCTACCTCGTAGCTAAGTCTTAAGGCTTTATCCCATCCTCCTTACCATGTGGTGGTGGGAGGAGGATATATCTTTCCTTTAACAGTGTTAAGACTTCATACATAAATGTCCCTGGGAGAAATAAAAAATGTTCCTCAAGTCATATTAAATCCTTTGTTAAAAGCAGAATTGAATTGAAAGAATATAGAAAAAGGAGAGATTGGAGAGATTTCAAAGAGGGAAGCAGGCTGTCTTAGATGGAAGAAGCAAACCAGTCTTACTTGAAAGTTTTGTCTATCATCTAATTGTATTTCAACCATTACCTCTCTATGCATTATCTTCTGAGTGCTGATCCCATATTTCTGACTTGATGTTATTGTGTGGATGTTTCTTAACATCACTAATCATTAGAGAAATGCAAATTAAAACCACAATGAGATGCCACACCACACCCATTAGGTTGGATACTATTTAAAAAACAAGCAAACAACCGAAAAAAAAAAAACAAAACAAAACAGGCTGGGCGTGGTGGCTCAAGCTTGTAATCCCAGCACTTTGGGAGGCTGAGGCCAGGATCACCTGAGGTCAGGAGTTTGAGACCAACCTGACCAACATAGTGAAACCCCGTCTGTACCAAAAATATAAAAAATTAGCCGGGCATGGCCGGGCACAGTAGCTCACATCTGTAATCCCAGCACCTGACTAACGTAGTGAAACCCCATCTGTACCAAAAATATAAAAAATTAGCCGGGCATGGCCGGGCACAGTAGCTCACATCTGTAATCCCAGCACTTTGGGAGGCCAAGGCAGGTAGATCACAAGGTCAGGAGTTCGAGACCAGCCTGATCAACATGGTGAAACCCTGTCTCTACTAAAAATGCAAAAATTAACTGGGCATGGTGGTGCACGCCTGTAATCCCAGCTACTCAGGAGGCTGAAGCAGGAGATTCTCTTGAACCCAGGAGGCAGAGGTTGCAGTGAGCCGAGATCACGCCGCTGCGCTCCAGCCTGGGTGACAGAGTAAGACTGTCTCAAAAAACAGAAAAAAAAACAAATAGAAAACAACAAGTGTTAATGAGGATGTGGATTAAATTAGACCCTTTTGCCCTTTTAGTGGAAATGTAACATGTTACAGCCATTGTGGGAAACAGTATGAAGGGTCCTTAAAAAATTAAAAATAAAATTAGAAAAATTATATTTACTATATGATCCAACAATTCCACTTTTGGGTGTATTTCCAGAAGAGCTTCAAGGAGAATTGCAGATATTTGCACACCCATATTCATGGCAGCATTATTCACTGCAGCCAAGAAGTAGAAGCAACCCATATGTCTATCAGTGGATGAATAAAGAAAATGTGGTGTATACATTCAATTGAATATTACCCAACCTTAAAAAAGAAGAAAATCCTATTACATAATATAACATGAATAAACCGTGAGAACGTTATGCTGTGTGAAACAAGCCAGTCATGAAAAGACAAATACTTAATAATTTCATTTATAACAGGTCTCTGAAGTAGTCAAATTCATAGAATCAGGAAGTAGAATGGAATTGCCAGGGGCTAAGGGAAGGGAAAATGGGGAGTTGTTCAGTGGAGTTTCAGTTTTTCAGGATGAAAAAGTTCTAGAGATCTGTTGCACAACAATGTACATCTAATTAACACTACTGAACTATACATTTACAAATGGATAAGATGGTAAATTTTATGTTTTTACCACAATTTAAAAATTTAAAATATTGATTCTAAGGCCTGACTGCCAAGGTATTCTGATTTATACAATTTGAGATGGAGTCTTGGTATTGGAAAATTTAAAAAGCCTCCCAGGTTGATTCCACAGCACAGAGTTGAGAAACACTGAAGTAAACATAAAAACATAAGTAATTGTAACCACAAGGTACTAGGTAGGTGATTTTTTTTATGACCCTATAAGTAATTTTATTCCAGGAGATTAAACATTCTTTGGTTCACATACTGTCAGACTCCAATTTACTAAGCAATTATTTATTAATTTAGCCATCAGAGTTTAAATCAGAGAATCATTTTAATAAATGAAGAAATATGTGAAAACAGATATGTCAGATTCTCTTATCAATGATTTTGACCAGTGTATACAAGATAACAGCATTATCACTTGGTTAAGAACTTTTGAATCTATTTTTGACCTTGCAGTGACCTGTGTACAGTTAAACATTTATTTAACTTAAACTTTTGCTTTGGGAGATTAAGTACAGTTCAACTGGAATAGTGTTTGTTGCTTATGCCTTTATTGTTTTTATCTGTATATATCTTTAAATTTTTTCTGGATTTTTCCAGAAAAATTGTCTCTACTTTGTTCTTCATACTAGTATTTACTCATGAGAATCATAAATGGTAAATATAGTCCTTGGGAAAAACAAGCGGAACAGGGAGTACTGAGACAAGTTTTATCATATAAAGTTTTAGAAAACATGGTACAAATTGGAGACTTAGACACTAAGTGGCAGACTTAGTAAAATATATTAATTAATAATATAACTACCATTTAAATATTCTGAGTATGGAATTTCCACCTTAAATATTTGATCCTATAAAACTATTTTTTTCAAACATTGTTCTACCCTGAGCGTTGCAAAATATCTACTGGCAGGATATGAACTTGGAACAGCAGATTGTTCTTTTTATAGTAGCCTTTTTCCTGCAGATGTGACTTTAACAGAGGAAGATGCTGAGTGGTTTTTTTTGTTTGTTTGTTTGTTTGTTTAGTTTTGTTGGTTTTTTTTTTTCTTCCTTCTGGTACTTCAGGTAATCAGCAAAAGTAAAGACAATAGTTATTTGCTAAATGAACCCTAGTTAATTTAGAGATAGAGGGTGTATACCATTTAAAAATGTTTGAGATTTTCTAAAGTTCTTTTTAAATTGCTTATTTTCTTTGAAATTCCTCTAGGGAAATTTTAGAAATTTTAACTCATTCAATTATGTCATCTCTGATTTTGGGGAGAGCAGGTACATTTAATCCATCTTCTAAAATTGGAGTTGGAAAATTGATGGTAGCAATTTTTACATCTGATTATCACATGACATTAGAAAGAGGATATATGGTACAACCAAATATTATTATAGAATTTAAATTCTTTATAAATATTTTCTGCTTACATATGTTAGAAACGTGTACCTTCTGGCTATATTTTAAAATTTAATATTAAGCCAGGATTAAATTTCTTTGGGCGAAACTTGATAATATTCTTTGTAATTTTAAAATAAAGATTAATACCCTGGTGAATTTGACCCAGACTTACCTACATAAGTGTATGCTTATGGATCTTATTCTGCCTGACACTTGACTTTTTGCATTTTTTCTTTGTTGTACTTTAGTCCCTGTCGTAATCTGGAATGCAAAAAGAACTTCCGGGAAGGACATAAGTATTACTTTAAAAATGTACAAATAGGAATCGAGTCATCAGTCAGTGACTAAGGATAGCTGAACTCAATTTGCTGATGTTTAAATTGTCTAATGTCCTGTCTTTCAGAGAGAACAACATTTGGCCTTCAATATCTGGGATTGTGGGTGAGGTGAAAGGAAAGGTGAATTCTAATAATGAATCAAGGCAGGAACTGAAGGAGGCTTTGTTTGTTTCTTTAACTTGTTTTGTAATAAGATCAGTTGTTTCAGTGAATAACCAAGTTGTAGTGACATGAAGAATTGCACGTTGCTTGTGAGATGCAGAATGACATAGAAACTGCCAAAATTCTTTTCATTTATCATGAATTCCAGAAAAAGAACTTTTGACCAGAAGTATCACATTCTTTGTTTTAACAAAAAACTAAACAGTATTAATTCTTTAGAGAATACAGCATTCCAATTTTACTTGAAATCCCAAATGGAGTCATATTGCATAAGTATAATCAGACCAAAAAAAAAAAAAAAACCCAACAACATGGAAATAGCACCCAAGAGAGACTCTTAAGACTGCTTTCCCAGGTTCAAATATGTCTTATGTCTCTAAGCAAATCCATAATTAATCCTCCCCATCTCCCCTGCTCTCAATCATCACACCTAATTTGTATTGATGTGAACTTGAAAGTTCATAAACTTTCAGTCTCATCAGGAAAGAGGAATGTCAGTGGATTAACATGCAATAAACAGAAATGTGTAATGGGCCCCATTTGTGATTTTCATTTTTATATTAAGCTAGCTGAAAGGCAAAATAGGACACAGGATTTGATACATATCTTTTGTTTTGCTCCTTTCTTCATGTATCAGTACTATGAAAGTAAAAGGTCACTAACCTGGGTTTTTGACTAGCTTGAAATATTTAACTATTTGATCTGGGCACTTCAATTAATTTCTCTGAAATTTAGTTTTCTGTCTTTACAATCTCTTTTCTTTTTAATAGAATTTCCTGTAATGAAAAAGAAAAATGATCAATAATGTTTTCCATATTCAACATAAATTTGGAAAAAGTAATAGTTTTGAAACAAAGAATAGACAAATGCCATGGATAACTTACATAATAATGACTCTGACTATAAATGGGAGCTCAAAATGATGTAGATTAAGACTTGAATGGGCCTGAAGGCTGGGCAGGGTTTTTCCTGCTAGTAAGAGGATGACACAGGAAGTGAGGACCAAGGCAGAGTTGTAAGCAAGATGGGTACTTACTTAAAGAGACTGATCTGACTAAAGCAGAGAGCTCATGGAGAATTGTGGAGGAAAAAAAGACAATTAAAATTGCATAAATTGATGAAGCCAGGTAATAGAGGGCCTTGAAAGTTGTGTAGAAGTTTATATTTGAATTGGGAAGCAATTAGAAACCATTATAGATTCTTGAACAGGGAAATAATATGACAAATGCAATGTTTTAGAAAAATAATATATCAATTATTTTTGAAAAATTTAGAAGAGAATATCTTGATTTTTTTCTGATGCATAAATCCTCTCCTGGCATTGTAATTCAGCAACCACTTCTTAAAGACTTCATGTTTTCCACTATATTTAATTAAATGCCTTACCTGGTATATGACAATCAACTTTATATGTATAGTCTTACTTTCTGTTTCAGAACAGTATCACAGTATAATCTTTTTAGAAAATTAGACAACCAGGGATTAAATGAATTACAATTCAGTCACAATGACATACAAATGCAAATACCTCAACCAAAGTAATATTCAGATAAACAAATATATATTTTTTCTTTGTTTCTTTTTGAGAGGGGGTCTCACTCTGTCACCCAGGCAGGAGTGCAGTGGCTTGATTTCGGCTCACTGCAAGCTCCCCCTCCCGGATTCACACCATTCTCCTGCCTCAGCCTCCTGAGTAGCTGGGATTTCAGGTGCCCACTATCACGCCTGGCTAATTTTTTTGGTATTTTTTTAAGTAGAGATGGGGTTTCACCATGTTAGCCAGGATGGTCTCGATCTCCTGACCTCGTAATCCGCCCACCTCGGCCTCCCAAAGTGCTGAGATTACAGGCCTGAGCCACCACCGCCTTCTGCCCAAATAAACAAGTATTTTATGTGCACAATTGTGTTTACAGTAGTATTATAACTTACTTTTCTACCTGATCATCAGAAAGTTTCCTTTGACATTAATTGAAAGAGATACATCCTGATTGTAGAAACATTAAAGTGTGAAAGGTATTTTTTAGGTTTGAGGTTATATAGTGTTTTCATGATGTCCATAGCATTATGTGTCTCATAGATTAGGAGTGCCAATTAGTGTTATATGTTAATAATTGAAGAAGGAAAATAGGTGGGAAGAGTTGCAGGATTTAGTATCTAGAATTTAGCAGAAAACAAGAAAGAATAATTACCAATGTGAGAATATCAAATATGTGTACTCCAAATGAACAGTAAGTGGGAATGTACTATATTTCTGTGTATGCACATGAGACAGTAGGTTTGGATCTCAGATCTTCATGTCTCAAATGGAATTAGTAAACCATGCCCTTTCTTCCCAAGATGGTTGCCAGGAATACATGGAATACACCATTTTTTGAATTTACTTAAAGGATTATATAAACTCTTAGCATACAACTTGAATGTATTTAATATCATTTTTATCACGATTACTTCTAAAAATACACAGCAATACATTGTAGTCCTTTATTAAAAAGATGATTTATAGAAAAGGTTAGAACTGCCAGTACTTGGGATAGTAGTATACATATCTGGTATGATTTGAATATATTGTTCAGAGAAAAACATCTAAAGGAACATTAAATTGTCTACCGAGGCCAGGAATTTCATTAACAATGATGAAGTCATTCATATCAAAATCAAAAATACTGTAAAATAAGCAAAAAAGTATGCGTAAATAAACAATTCCTACGAACTTGAGTTGCATATGAACGAACCTCTTTCCCATATCCCTGGTTGGAACTAATAAGAGCTCCTGGAGCCTGGCAGAAGCAAACGTCCAAATGCAACTGCCCTGTAGATGGGTTTCCGTAGCTCCAGGCACACCAGGCTCCCACAGAATAAACTGACCTTTGCTGACGGTTATAGATATTATAAACCGCAGGAGAAAACAAACCATCAGGTGAAAGAATGTGCAGACATAAGTAAGATAATAAACACAGCAAGAACTGGAGATAATAGAAAAACCTCAAAGAGACTGTGAAACAAATTTGTTTGAAATGATTATAGACAAAAAGGACAATAGGATCATAATGGAAAACCTGTGCAATACAGAAGGAACAGGAAGATTTGAAAGAGATCAAACAATACGTAGAAATGAAGGCATAACAGTAATTGAAATTAAAATGTCATTGGTTTTCATTCCGCAAACTTTTGAGTTCTTTCTACGTGCCACTGTGTAGTTCTTAGTATAGTATTTTATGATCATGCAAAGACAGACTTACATAATCTGAAGGAAGATTTGAGGATGTCACCTAGAAAACAGCATGTAGATATAAAGAAAGAGGAAAGGAAGAGAAATGTTAAGATCATGAAAGACAGAATGAGAAGCTTCAACTTATGCCTAATAGGAGTTTTAGAACCCAAGAATAGAAAGAATAAGAAATGCCATCTGAAAGGAAGATAAAGCATATATATTTTCCAAAATTAAAGAAAAACATGAAATCTCAGATTGAAGACAGATACTGAGTTCCAAATAAAGTATATGCAAATAAATCTACACTTAAAAATAATACGTAACATTTATTGAAAACTTATTATGTTATATCCCAGGCATGTTCTAAATACATGCATTATCTAATTTAATGCTTTGGGAGAAAGTACTGTTTTTATTCCTTTTTTAAAATTGAGGAAACTGAGACCCAGAGAAGTAACCTACCTAAGGCCATACAAGTAGTAAATGGTGGAACCAGTGTTTGAAATTGTGCAATCTTCCTGACATTGATCAAGAAATAAGAGAAATACACAGTAACAATATTAGGAATGTGAAAGGCACCTGTTGAGATTTTAAAAATTATAATAGCAGCTTTGAACAAGTTTATTCTAAAATTATGAAAATTTTGAACGAAGAATTTCCAATTTTCTGGAGAAATGTAAAAGCAAATAGAAAATCTTAAAGAACTCTAACCTTTAAAGACATTGACTCATTTTTTAAAAAACTGCATGTAAGAGAAACACCAGTCTCATACATTTTATTTGTGAATTTTCCCAAAACTTCTATTAGTATTTCCAGAAAATGTAAAATTGAATAGTTTTTCTGAGTAGCATTTACCACACATCTCTACCTAATGCATGTTTCACTGCCCCACTAAAAAGTAACCTTTATAAGGGCAAAAACCATGTTTTTCTTATTTGCCAGCTACATCTTTTGTCTTTATAGTGAAATACCTGGCATGTGTTATGGTCTCAATAAATATTTGCCTGAAAAATAAATATAGTAATATCTTAACGTTTTTAAAATATTTAGAAGTCTTTCATAATTATATTTGCTCTCAATATTTGAACTATCATAATTCCTATAGAAAAATATCAGATGAAACAAGTTTATTTATATTTTTATATCTTATTATTTATTCTCTGCAAATATTTCAGGTTTAAATACTTAAGATTTTTAATGTGTGTCACTTTGAACATGTATGTTGTTGTTAGAAAATGGTTTCAGCCAGGCGTAGTGGCTTACGCCTCTAATCCCAGCACTTTGGGAGACTGATGTGGGAGGACTGCTTGAACCCAGGGGCTTGAGATGAGCCTGGGCAACATAGTGAGACCCCATCTCTACAAAAAATAAAAAAATCAGCCAGATGTGGTGGTGTGCACCTCTGGTCCCAGCTACTTGGGAGACTGACATGGGAGGATCGTGTAAGCCCAGGAGGTGGAGGTTGCAGTGAGCTGAGATTGATCCACTGCACTACAGCCTGGGCAACAGAGTGAGACCCTGTCTCAAAAACAACAACAGCAGCAAATAAACAAAACGAGAGAATGATCTCTATGAGATACAAGAGTGTTTTTTGTTTTATTACTTTTTAGAAATAATTCAGGAGAGATGATAGAAAAATTGTTTTCTGTTCTCCATCATAAGTACACATATTTAATGCACTTCTTTCCTATTTATTCTTCATTCTGTTTTCAGCATACTTCAGTAGGTTTTCCTTTTAATAAGGAACATTCTCATATTATTTTCTTTAATGTACTTCTTATTATTTAAAGAGCTGTGTCAGAGTCAGATTTACATGATTTTGCTTTCCCTGATCTTACGTCTTCTGTTTATTCATTTTGCTTCTGTGTTCTGTTTCTTGAGCCTTACAAATTTTATTTTCCCCAAAGATATGTTTGCTAACTGACTTATTAAAGGTTGCATTATCCTTGTTTGGTAGTGTATTAGTCCACTTCACACTGCTGATAAAGACATACCTGAAACTGGGTAATTTATACAAGAAAGTTTAATGGACTTACAGTTTCACATGGCTGGGGAGGCCTCACAATCATGGCAGAAGGCAAGGAGGAGCAAGTCATGTCTTACATGGATGGTGGCAGGCAAAGAGGGAGCTTGTGCAGGGAAACTCCCATTTTAAAAATCATCAGATCTTGTGAGACTCAGTCACTATCACGAGAATGGTGCAGGAAAGACTCGCCCCCATAATTCAATCACCTCTCACTGGGTTCCTTCCACAACACATGGAAATTGTGGGAGTTACAATTCAAGATGAGATTTAGATGGGGACACAGCCAAACCATATCAGGTGGTAAATGCCCTCTTTCCTCTCAGGTTTTTTTATTTTGCTTTCAAGAATTTAAATAAAGACCAGATGTGTTTTAGAAATCAAGGGTTCAAGCTTTATCGTGTGCAGAATGTGACATTTAGTTCATGGCTGGTCTTATTCATACTTTGATTCTTGAAATTAGAGACTACATCTTTCTGTGATTCAGAGTAACTTATGTCATTCAAATTTGATATCTAAATACAGCTTATAACTGGTTTCCTCTGAAATAGGAGATTTGCCCTCGTTAGAATTTGTTAAATCGTAAAACAAAATATCTCTAACAGAATTCTAAGGTTTTTTGTTTGTTTGTTTGTTTGCTTGTTTTTGAGACTGAGTCTCACTCTGTCACCCAGGCTGGAGTGAAGTGGTGTGATCTCAGCTGACTGCAAACTCCGTCTTCCGGGTTCAAGCGATTCTCCTGTCTCAGCCTCCCGAGTAGCTGGGGTTACAGGCGTGCACTACCACGCCCAGCTAATTTTTCATATTTATAGTAGAGATGCGGTTTCCCCATGTTGGCTAGGCTGGTCTTGAACTCCTGACCTCAAGTTATCTGCCCACCTCTGCCTCCCAAAGTACTGGGATTAAAGGCATGAGCCACTGTGCCCAGTCAGGTAAAATTTTTGTTCTTAATTTATTTGTATTTAAAATCCAACTTACTTTTTTCTAGAGAGAAATTCTTAAAGCTCTAGAGTTATTGACACACACCAAAATTATGCATTAAATAAATATGTGTTTATGAAAATGATCTACTTCTGATTTTTTTATAGTATAAAATACTATGTAAATACTTTATAGAAACAAAATACTATTGCTATGATTTGAGTGATTGTACAACTTTACTGAAGCCTAAAACATACATTCTTAAAAAAAAACAAAAAACAGGCCGGGCGCGGTGGCTCAAGCCTGTAATCCCAGCACTTTGGGAGGCCGAGGCGGGTGGATCACAAGGTCAGGAGATTGAGACTATCCTGGCTAACATGGTGAAACCCCGTCTCTACTAAAAATACAAAAAACTAGCCGGGCGCGGTAGCGGGCGCCTGTAGTCCCAGCTACTTGGGAGGCTGAGGCGGGAGAATGGCGTGAACCGCGGGGGCGGAGCTTGCAGTGAGCCGAGATCGCGCCACTGCACTCCAGCCTGGGAGACACAGTGAGACTCCGTCTCAAAAAAAAAAAAAAACAAAAAAAAAAAAAAAAAAAAAAAAACAAAAAACAAAACAAAACAAAAAACATACATTCTTGCCGACTACTTTGCATTTATTTCTGATGCATATGGGAAACCATCCCTCTTCCATAAATTAAAAAGTAATTATTTATAAAATATTTCTTAACTGGAAAAGTTTCTTCTTTTTGTTTAGAATTTTAATTTTTGGAGTAAGCATGAAGTGTTTCTGTGAAATCATTTAAAATCATATTTTTATTAAATTAAAATGGGTTACTAAATTTAAAATATTCATTTTTATGCCGGCATATAATAATTTTAACATTCTTATTAAATCCTTGACAACCTAAGCTGTACAAAAGTTAATTCAGTTTAATGTGGTTGTATGTATATATTTATACTCTTGTAATTTGCATTGATATATGACTAGCTACTGTGGCTTGGTAAATTAAACAATTTTCATATAAAATAAGTATCGTTATACCTGTTTACAACTATTATAACTAAATAGTATATGTGTACATTCTTTTCCTGGGTAGAATTAAACATTTCAACTAGATCATCCATTTTCCTGATTTGACTTTTTTTAACATTTAAAAAGAACTGTTAAGCATTTGAAGGATCTCTGGTAGAGGGCAAAGGAAATATATGTGCCAACAGAACCATTTTTGTTTGTTTCTAGTTAGTTGAACTCTTAATATGATGGAGGTTGGTTTTGTGATATTAAATTTATAGCTTTTAAAACTCGTGTCATTGGTATTTTAAAGTAATTTGAAATTTTGAGACCATGCAATTAGATCCAGGTGTATTACTAATTTTATTAAATTTTGTTGTGATCATTAATTTGCCAATGTAGATCCGTGTTTTCTCTGTGCATAGAAGTTTATTTTAGATCTTGAAGTCATGACATTTTAGTTAAAACTGAAGGAATACTTTTTTTCTTTAATTTGCAAATAATATGAAAGCAAAAATTGTTTTAAAACTTTGTTTTAATTAGTATGGCTACTGAATACCGAGAAAAATGGTGGATTATAAAAATGATGTTCAGTTGATTCTGATTTACTAGTAACTTTATTGTGCATTGATAATATGAAAACTACTCTATATGTAGTTTGGTTAATTGAGTAATAATTCAATAAATGATTCCTTCAGAACAGTGGAAGACTCAAGATTTGTAGGATTTCCTTTTGCTATTTTTATCTAGTGTATTTTTAAGTGGCCTCAAATAAAGGCCGTGAAGAAATGTTTTATTTTTCCTCATACATGTGAAATACATCTGGAAGAATAAATCCACATCTGGTTCGTGGATTTCCTCCATGGAGGTGATCCAAATTCAGTGTCAAGATTAGAGCTTGTACTCATGGGTTTGCAGAATCTTGTGAGGAATTTGAAATATTTTGTTTGGAAGTAGTTGGGGAAACAATTGATTCACATGTTTGTGTTAAGTTCTAATTTTAGATATAGTTCTCCCTCATGAAAAATAAAAATGTTTTGTGCTTCATAATATAATCAAGGTATGTGAAAACACGGTTTACATTTAACAAGATGTTTTAGGTGACCATTCTCAAACATTGTTTTATGAAAGGGTGATCAATTAAATTGTTAAACTTTTTAGGTAATGATCATTGGTAACCATAACCCTTACTAGAAACATACTTCTAGTACATAATGTTATGTGGTCTGAATTATACCATCTTATTTCATTGAGTCCATGTAGAAGCAACAACAGTCCTTTTTTAATTATTCTAAGTGTCTACCCAAATAAGATGATAAATTTGGATTCTCACAATATCATGTTGTGTGCACTGAGTGCCTCCCTCAGCCTCCCAGTCGCTGACAAATGTATTTGTATCTGAATGGAGTCCCTAGAGTAGCATAAAGCAGGAGCATTTGTGGGCTGAATCTAAGAAGCATGCGAGCTAAAAATAATATTGTCAAACTTTTGTGAATTATTTGTCTTATGCATTGAGACTGCCAAATCAAGCTGCTAGTCATGTGAATTAAACTCAGTACACTAGAACAAATGGTTGCTGCTTAGTAAATCTCCCTCATTAAAGAAGATGTTTGATCTTTCTCAAGGATTATTTTTTGGTCCTTTAATATGTAATATATTTTTCATATAATAACATTATAAAGTTTATTCACAGATAAATCTACAGCTATTTGCATATATATATGACTTTGAACTTTCTGTGGAATAGAAAAAAATGCCTTTTGCATATGTATTGTATTTGGCGGTTTCTAAACAATATGGCAGGAATTTTTATGTTCAGCATATTTTCCAGCACATCACCAAATTGTAGGTATTATAAGAGGCTTAGAAGGGGCCAGCCTTTGGAGGTTCCTACTCTTTTCATCTTATTCTTTCTTCTAACTTTTCCTCCTCCTCTAGTCTGCACCATGTAAAATTTTTTTCTTGGCAAATGAGAGTTCAAGTGGAAACCTTAATTTATTTGATCTTATGTTTGCTAATGTTACTATAGAAATCTGGTTTGTTGCACTGGTACATACAGTCCGCTTAAGAAGGTAACTATTACTGTTTGTTTTTGCAGCCTTCTTTGAGGTTCTGTGTGCCTTACTTTGTCCCAACAAGCACCCAAACTGCCCTGAATCTATAAATACTGCTTCCTAGTTAACACAGGGAACTCTAAATTAGTGCTTCATTGATCCATTGACTCACTCCAGCAATATTTGTGTTAGGGTCTATGTAGAAGACAATGCTTAGGGAACTAATTTTAAACTGTCTGATTTACCTGTCTTCCCTTTTGGGGTAGCAGAACTCGTTCTTCCTTAGTCTCTGTCATTTATTAATTTATAACTCAGTGGTCTGCATTCCTTTCTCAATTCCACATCTTTTTAAAACTATTTCTTCTATCGTGTTGGAATTTATGGTTACTTACTTAGGTTATATTTGATGGTTGTATTCAGAGACTCAGATGTGAGAAATTATGATATTCTTGTCACAAAGTATATACTTTGATAACTTTTAATATACATTTATATCTATGAAGTCACTACCACAGTCATGATAGTGGATATATCTGTCACCCTAGAAGTCTTCTCATGCCTCTTTGTAATTCTTTCCTCTAATCCCTCCCCATCTCCAGATAACCACTGATGTGCTTTCTGTCACTAGAGCTTTGCAGTGGGTTGAATGGTGCCCCCACCCCAAAAGATATGTCTATCCATAACCTGTGAATGGTACCTTATTTGGTAAAAAACATCTTTGCAAATGTAATTGAGGGTTTCAGATGAGATCATCCTGTATTAGGATGGGCCCTAAATCCAATGTCAAATATCCTTAGAAGAGAGGGGAGGAGACATAAAGAGGAGGTGATGTGATGGAGGTTGAGATTGGAATAATGCATTTAGAAGCAAAGGAATGCCAAGTATTGCTGGCAGCCACCAGAAGCTAGGCAAGAGGCACAGAATACATTATCCTTCAGAGCCTCCAGAATGAACCAGTCCTGCCACCACTTTGATTTTGGACCCTGGCCTTTAGAACTGCAACAGATTAAATCTCTGTTGTTTAAAACCACCAAGATTCTGGTAATTTGTCACAGCAGCCCTGTGAAACTAGTACAAGATCAGTTTGTATTTTATAGAATTTTACCTAAATGGAGTCATACAATATTCTTTTTTATCTAGATTCTTTAACTCAGTGTAATTATTTTGAGATCTGTCTTTGTTATTGCATGGATTAATAATTCATCTTTTATTGCTGAATAGTATTCCATTTATATGTATATGCCACACTTTATCTGTTCACCTGTTGATGAATGTTTGGTTGTTTTAGTTTTTTGGCTATTATAAATTAAGTTACTATGAATATTTGTGTCAAGTGAACACATGATTTCATCTCCCTTGGGTAAATTTGTAGAAGTTGAATGGCCTGGACTTATTTAACTATATATATGTATATAGTTAACTTTTGGAATAAACTGCCAAAGTATTTTTCAAATATATTGTACACCATTTTACATTTCTTCAAGTAGAGTGAGGTCCATTGCCTCCACATCCTGCTAACATCTAGGAAGGGACAATTGGTGTAATTTTAATCATTGGACTACAGTGTAGTGGCATCTCGTATTTTAATTTTCATTTGTCTAGTGAATTAGAATATTGAGCATTTTTATGAGCTCATTTTCCATCTGTATATCTTATTTGGTAAAGTACTTGTTCAACTCTTTGGCCCATTTTTTAAGTTGGATTTTTATTTTAAATTTGATTTTTCTTGGTTTAGAGATTTAAAAAAATCTATCTGGATACAAGTCCTTCAGTTATATGATTTGCAAATGTTTTTCTTTCAATCTGTGGGTTTTTTATTACTTTATATTTAAAAAAAACTGAGGTTTAACAATTTCATCAATTTTTTAAATTGTGTGGATTTTTTTTTTTAATTGAGTTGGAGTCTCGCTCTGTATCCCAGGCTGGAGTGCAGTGGTGCGATTTTGGCACACTGCAACCTCTGCTGCCCGGGTTCAAGCGATTCTCATGCCTCCAGGCACATGCCACCTGGGACTACAGGTTCACGCCACCATATCCAGCTAATTTTTTTTGTATTTTTAGTAGAGACGGGGTTTCACTATGTTGACCAGGCTGTTCTCGAACTCCTGACCTCTGGTGATCTGCCTGCCTCTGCCTCCCAAAGTGCTGGGATTACAGGCATGAGCCACTGTGCCTGGCCAGTTGTGTTTTTTGGTGTGTATCTAAAGGATTACTGCCTTACTCCTGGAACAAAGGCTTTTCCCTATCTTTTATTTTCTTTATTTCAAAAAGGTATTCAAAAAGATATAATTTACACACAGTGAACTACACATATTAAAAACTGCAGAGGGAAGTGAGGAAGTGGGGTAAGGGTTCAAAAGCCACCTATTGGGTACTGTGTTCACTACTTGGAAGATGGGATCATTAGAAGTTCAAACCTCAGCATCAAGCAATATACCCATGTAACAAACCTGGACATGTACCTCCTGAGTCTAAAATAATAATAAAAATAAAAAATAAAACTACACACATTTGAAAAGCTTTGGCATATCTAAACAGATATGAAGTCACTTTTTTTTTTTTTTTTTTTTTTTTTTTGAGACGGAGTCTGGCTCTGTCGCCCGGGCTGGAGTGCAGTGGCCGGATCTCAGCTCACTGCAAGCTCCGCCCCCCGGGTTTACGCCATTCTCCTGCCTCAGCCTCCCAAGTAGCTGGGACTACAGGCGCCCGCCGCCTCGCCCGGCTAGTTTTTTGTATTTTTTAGTAGAGACGGGGTTTCACCGTGTTCGCCAGGATGGTCTCGATCTCCTGACCTCGTGATCCGCCCGTCTCGGCCTCCCAAAGTGCTGGGATTACAGGCTTGAGCCACCGCGCCCGGCCTGAAGTCACTTTTGAAGATAATGTCATATTCATCAACTCTAATAATTTCCTATTGCCTCTTGGTAATCTCCCTCCTGCTCTTCCCCATGTGCCTCCCTCTGTCAGCTATCACTGATATGCTTTCTGTCACTATGCATTAGATTGTATTTTTAGAGGTTGATATAGCTGTAGAAGCCAGAATGTGCTTTGAAAATTGGATTTGACTATTGCTTCCAGTTACCTATTCATGCTTCAGCTGATGGCTGATTGACATAGGTTAGGTCATGTGCCTTTCCCTGGCTGCAAAGAAGACTAAGAGAGCAAGTGTTTGACATTTACAGCATATGTTAGTGAAATGGCCTTACGTTGGATATTCTCTAAATATAAAAAAAGTGAGCTCTTACTTTTCACAGGCTAAAAGAATATCAAATGCCTTCTCTGTTATTCAAAAGTTACATAGCATGTAGTGATACCATGTTCACATTGTATAAGTGAAGAATGGTACAATCCATTTACTTAATCTATTTACTTTAGTAAGATTATAGCAGTGTGATTATTCTTCATGAAGTGATTGAAAGTTGGAGATATAAATTCCTTGTATGTTTCTATCATCATGTTTTAGTAGCTTATTACCAATGTGCCAAAAGTTTCTGAGTTACAGCAAAGTAGGCTGCTTATTTCCTTGGTTTGTTTTAAAATTTCTCATATTTGTTCCCTTAGTTATGGTATTTCTTCACCCCTCCTAAGACTGGCTTTAGCAGGTCAGATTTCACCAACTGTATCAGTCCTCTCAAGACACAGTGTTTTCTTTTGAATCCCTACCGCGCTAATCTATCTGTAGCTGATCGTTCACAGAGTCTTTCAGTGAATAGAGGAGGAGGAATACTTTCCAACTAATTATGAGGCCAGCATTATTCTCACCTTAAAATCAGGCAAACACGTACAGGGGTTGAAAAAGGCCAGTGTTCCCATTGAAGACAATAAAAATATCCTTAACAAAATATTAACAAATTGAATCTAGCAATATATAAAATAGATCATATGCTGTGATCAAGTAGACTTTATCCCAGGAATGCAAGCCTTGTTTAATACTCTGTGAAGAAGAGAAAATAATATAGTCAAACATGACTTCTGAAATGATAGCATGAGATGCTCAAGTATTTTAAGTCTCTGGAAATGGTCCTAAGGTCTTGTAGCAAATAAAGGAAAATTTATTTAAGAAAATCTATTGGAGGATTATGGGAAGAGGCTGAGGAGGAAGCAGTGGGAATCTGTCTCCCCACCTAGACAACAGTTGCACTGGTAGAATCTAATGTGACTATTTTGGAACTCTGGAGACTGTTTAATGCTTACAGTTTCCAGGAAAAGGTTTAGACGATAAATGTAGTTAGTTTTGGTCAGTTTCAGCTCTTAGCACAGTACCAGCTCCCTATCTCTCACACCCAGCCCCATGATGGTCAGCCATGTACATATTCCTGGAGCAGTTTGCACCCACATTGCAGAAGAGAGGAGCCTGTTCTCCAAATATTGGGGATCTTTCCTCTGATTGCTGATTGCTGCTTCTGATCACAGATTTCCAGACAAAAAGGTGGGCAGCCATTGTTGTTATACCTTCCACCATTGTTTCAAACTGTTCTTCTTTTGACAAGTGACCTCCAGGGGATTTAAAGGGCTGGTACTGTTTCCTTTTTCTTTTTTCTTTTCAAATTCTTCTCAGTTATGCATGGAATATTTCCCAGGATAGATCATGTTTTAGGACACAAATTTTTGCCTCAGATTTAAAAAGAGATATACAAAGTATCTTCTCTGACCATAACAGGATGAAGTTAGACTCACTAGCAGAAGTAAAATTGAAAAATTCTCACATTTATGGAAATAAAATGGCACTCTTTTTTTTTTGAGACAGAGTCTCACTCTCTTGCCCAAGATGGATGGAGTACAGTGGTTCAGTTTCAGCTCACTGCAGCCTCCCCCTCCTGGGCTCAAGTGATCCTTTCACCTAAGCCTCCTGAGTAGCGTGGACTCCAGGTGTGCACCACCATGCTTGGCTAATTTTAAAAGCTTTTTGGAGTGATGAGGTCTGACTGCATTGCCCAAGCTAGTCTCAGCTATTGTCTTGGCACAAGAAGTCCTTTTGCCTTGTCCTCCCACAGTGCTGGGATTACAGGTGTGAGCCACCGCACCCTGCCAAATCATGAGGGAAATTAGAAAATACTTAGAGATGGATAAAAATGACAACAAAACATACCAAAATTTACAGGACGCAGTGAAAGCAGTGCTAAGGTGGAAATTTATAGCTATAGACACTTACCTTAAAAAACAGGAAAGGTCTCAAATCAACATTTTAACTTAACAACTTAAGGTACTATTGAAAAAAAAAAAAGACTAAACCGAAAGCTAGCAGAAGGATGGAAATAATAAATACTGGAGCAGAGATAGTAAAAAAGATAATAGAAAAAATAAGAAAATCCAATAAACCAAAAGTTGGCTTTTTAAAACAAAATTGACAAAGTTTTAGTTAGATTGATTAAGAAAAAAAGAGACAAGACTCAAATTGCTAAAATCAGAAATGAAAGTGGGAGCATTACTACTGATTCTGCAGAAGTAAAAAAGATCATACTGTGAGAATACTATGAACAGTTCTACACCAAGAAATTGGGTAACCCTAGATGAAATATACAAATTCCTAGAAACAAAATCTACCAAGACTAGGTCATGAAATAGAAAATTTGAAAAGACCTATAACTAGTAAGGGATTGTAATAAAAAAATCTTGTGACAAAAGTCCTGAAGTTAAAGACTTAACTGGTGAAATCTACCAAACATTTAAAGAAGACTTAATACCAATCTGTATAGCAAACTGTTTTCATGCTGCTGATAAAGACATACCTGACACTGGCTAATTTACAAAGAAAAAGAGATTGAATGAACGGGCTCACAGTTCCACATGACTGGCAAGGTCTCACAATCACGGTGGAAGGTGAAAGGCTCATTCCACATGGCAGCAGGCAAAGAGGGAATGAGAGCCAAGTGAAAGAGGTTTTCTCTTATAAAACGATCAGATCTCATGAGACTTATTTACTACCATGAAAACAGTATGGGGGAACCACCACAATGATTCAGTTATCTCCCACCAGGTCCTACTCACAGCACGTGGGAATTATAGGAGCTACAATTCAAGATGAGATTCGGGTGGGGACACAGCCAAACCATATCACAATCCTTGTCACACTTTTTCAAAATATAGTAATGCACCACATAATGCCTTTCAATCAATGATGGACCATTTATATGATGGTGGTCCCATAAGATAATACTGGAACTGAAAAATTCCTTTGCCTAGTGATGTCATAGCTGTCATAATGTTATAGCATAATACATTACCTTTAATATGTTTAGGTATGCTTTGATACACAAATACTTATCATTGTATTCAGTTGCATATAGTATTCAGTATAATAACATGCTGTAGAGATTTATAGTCTAGGAGCGATAGGCTGTATCACAGCCTTGGATTGTATAGTAGGCTCTGTCCTCTAGATTTGTGTAAGTATACCCTGTGATGTTTGCACAGTGATGAAATCACCTAACAATGCATTTCTCAGAATGTATCCCATTTGTTAAGTGAATCATGCCTATATTGAAGAGGAAGGAACACTTCCTCTTTCTATGATGCCAACATTACCCTGATACCAATGCCAGACAGAGACACTATAGGATAAGAAAACTATATATCAATATCCTTTATGAACATGGATGTAAAAATACCCAAGAAAATACTAGCACATCAAATTTAGATGTATGTTAAAAGATTATATACCACAACCAACTGGGATTTAGTCCTGTAATATAAGGATGGTTCAACATTAAACAAATTGATCATGTAATACACCATATTGAATGAGTAAAGGAAAAAAAAATCACATGATCACCCCAAGTAATACAGAAAAAGACTTTCACAAAACTCCACACCTTTTCATGATAAAAACACCCAACAAACCCTTGTGGTTAGAAAAGATACTTGATATGATTTCAGTCTTTTGGAATTTGTTAAGATTTATTTTTTTATTTTTTTTTTTTTTTGAGACGGAGTCTCGCTCTGTAGCCCAGGCTGGAGTGCAGTGGCCGGATCTCTGCTCACTGCAAGCTCCGCCTCCCGGGTTCACGCCATTCTCCGGCCTCAGCCTCCCGAGTAGCTGGGACTACAGGCGCCCGCCATCTCGCCCGGCTATTTTTTGTATTTCTTAGTAGAGACGGGGTTTCACTGTGTTCGCCAGGATGGTCTCGATCTCCTGACCTCGTGATCCGCCCATCTCGGCCTCCCAAAGTGCTGGGATTACAGGCTTGAGCCACCGCGCCCGGCCAAGATTTATTTTTATGGGCCAACATATGATATATTCCAGAGAATGTTCTATGTATTCTTTTTTTTTTTTTTTTTTTTTTTGAGACGGAGTCTCGCTCTGTCGCCCAGGCTGGAGTGCAGTGGCCGGATCTCAGCTCACTGCAAGCTCCGCCTCCCGGGTTCACGCCATTCTCCTGCCTCAGCCTCCCGAGTAGCTGGGACTACAGGCGCCCGCCACCTCACCCGGCTAGTTTTTTGTATTTTTTAGTAGAGACGGGGTTTCACCGTGTCAGCCAGGATGGTCTCGATCTCCTGACCTCGTGATCCGCCCGTCTCGGCCTCCCAAAGTGCTGGGATTACAGGCTTGAGCCACCGAGCCCGGCTGTTCTATGTATTCTTAAGAAGAATTTGTATTCTGGTGCTATTGGATAGAATGTTCTATATGTATCCGTTGGGTCTATTTAGTCTAAAGTGTAGTTCAAGACCATTATTTGCCTCTTTATATTTTGTCTGGATGATATATTCATTGTTGAAAAAAGAGCTATTGGAGTCTCCTAATATTATAGTGTTGCTTTCTATTTCTTCCTTCAAATTTGTTAATATTTTCTTTATATTTAGGTCCTTCAGTGTTAGGTACATATATGTAAGTGTATATATATATTTTTTGTTTGTTGTTTTGTTTTTTTGTTTTTGGGACGGAGTCTCACTCTGTCACGCAGGCTGGAGTGCAGTGGCAGGATCTCGGCTCACTACAACCTCCATCTCCCAGGTTCAAGTAATTCTTCTGCCTCAGCCTCCCAAGTAGCTGGGGTTACTGGTGCCAGATAACACACCCGGCTAATTTTAGTATTTTTAGTAGAGACAGTTTCTCCATGTTGCCCAGGCTGGTCCTGAACTCCTGACCTCGAGTGATTCACCCACCTCGGCCTCCTAAAGTGCTGGGATTACAGGCATGAGCCACCGCCTGACTGCATATATTTGTTAAATTGTTATATTCTCTTGATGAATTGACCTCTTTATTATTATGTAACAAATCTCTTTTTCTGTTGTTAAAGTTTCTTACTTAATGTCTATTTTGTCTGTTTTAAGTATTGCAACCTCCACTCTTAAGGACAACTTGGTGGGTTGGGGGAAGCCAGTGAGCCAGGAGTGCTGTTTGGTCAGGTCAGAGATGAAATCAGGGAGTTGAAGCTGTCTTCTTGCACTGAGTCAGTGCCTGGGTGGGGACCACAAGATCAGAGGAGCCAATTTATCTCTTTGGGTGGTGCTAGCGGATCCATTGAGTGTAGGGTCTGCAGAATATCTCAAGCACTGGTCTTAGGTTTTACAATAGTGATTTTATCCCCAGGAGCAATTTGTCGAAGGTCACAATCTTGTAGCGTCCAGCTGCATGACTCTTAAACCATACTTTGTAATATTTTGACTAATTTGTTAGTCCTACAGAAGCAGTCTAGTCCCCTAGTAAAAAGGGATTTGTTTGGGGAAAGGGCCGTTTTTAACGTCTTTGTTTTAAACTATAAACCAAGTTTTAAACTAAGTTCCTCCCAAAGGTAGTTTAGCCTATGCGCAGGAATAAACAAGAACAGCTTAGAGGTTAGAAATAAGATGGAGTTGGTTAGGTCAGATCTCTTTCACTGTCTGTTATATTATTTTGCACTGGCAGTTTCAATTCCTACCTTTGGGTTTTGTTAACACCTTAAACTAAGGTGTTGGTTAATGAAAATGGGAAAAGGGTGAATACTGCTGTAATTTCTTCCTGCTGACCAGGGCATAATGGGGGTAGGTGTTACCCCAAGGCAAGAGTAGTGGAACTGCTTTGCAACTGTCTGAATGTACTCACGCAGGCCTGGCTGGGGTTCCAAGGCTTGCATGACAAAGGAGTTAGTATTGTCATATATAGTTTTAGTACTGCATTTAAGAGAACAGTGTACTATAAGGTAAATCATGAATATTAAGATTAAGGGGTGCAATTCTCAGTTTTAAAAGTAAAGATTTGAAAGCATTAGTATGGGGACTGGTAGCCTGCCAAGAATTTGGGATTTAGTCCAAACTGCAGGAAAAAAAAAAAAAAACCTTAAGAACAGCTAAAAACAGATGTACTATAGTTTTTGTAAAGCATAATTGTTCTCTTTCTAGTACCCATTTTTATTAAACATAAATCATGATAGGACTGATTTATTTGCAAAACAAACTTTAGTCCTATTATACTTGGCCTGATTATTTGCATAAAATGCAGCAAGAATAATCGTTTTCCCCATAGGTTTTGATGGAACTCTGTTCCCTAAGGAATCTCAGATAAGACTTTTTAAAAGCCATGCCCAGCCATGGATTTGTACCCTCAAATACCTCTAAGTTGGGTAAATTCCTCTCCTCTTGAGGTCTGAAGATAACTTGGGGCTTCTGGGCCTGTCAGAAAGTGGCATTCTTTACTTACCACAGGTCAGGAACCCTGCACAGGGACTGTGTAGACAAGGTATGACACCAGTTTTCCCAAGGGGATTTGATTGGCGCTCTAAGTCAAGTTTGATTCCTTAAAGGAAAGCACTCCATTCCACTCAAAGCCTTGGTAAAATAACTAGTTTCTCTAGTTGTATCCTGTTAAGGAAAACAGATTCTTATTTATTTTTTTATTTTTTTTGAGACGGAGTCTCACTCTGTCGCCCAGGCTGGAGTGCAGTGGCCGGATCTCAGCTCACTGCAAGCTCCGCCTCCCGGGTTTACACCATTCTCCTACCTCAGCCTCCCAAGTAGCTGGGACTACAGGCGCCCACCACCTCGCCCGGCTAGTTTTTTTTTTTTTTTTTTTTGTATTTTTTAGTAGAGACGGGGTTTCACTGTGTTAGCCAGGATGGTCTCGATCTCCTGACCTCGTGATCCACCCGTCTCGGCCTCCCAAAGTGCTGGGATTACAGGCTTGAGCCACCGCACCCGGCCGGAAAACATATTCTTATTGTACTTACGCAAATAACTATACTGCCATGAGTTGAGAAGACTCACAGTTTTTATATTCTGGAGAAATCAGGTAGAGAGAAGCAAATATGCTCCAAATTTTGTTAACAGGAGTATGTTTTACTCAATGGTTAAAAGTTGTAAATAGCTCAAAAGGAAAGTTCTTGGCTCTGAAAAACAAAAAGGATCAGCAACATTTTAGGCAAAAAAGTAAAAAAAAAAAAGTTTACTTCCATTTTCTTTCTTTCTTTCTTTTTTTGAGATGGAATTTCGCTTTTGTTGCCCAGGCTGGAGTGCAATGGTACGATCTCAGCTCACTGCAACCTCTGCCTCCCGGGTTCAGGTGATTCTCCTGCCTCAGCCTCCCAAGTAGCTGGGATTACAGGCATGCACCACCATGCCCAACTAATTTTTGTATTTTTAGTAGAGACGGATTTCTTGATATTGGTCAGGCTGGTCCTGAACTCCCAACCTCAGGTGATCCACTGCCTCGGCCTCCCAAAGTGCTAGGATTACAGGCGTGAGCCACCACGCCTGGCCTTCATTTTCTGTTAGTTCAGTCCATTCAGTTAACTCCTGTTTTGCTTGATATTCATGAACATATCAGCTCTCCATGAGAGTCCTGAAAGTTATTTCCCTTCATTCTAATGTCACAATCTTCAAAGTTATCAGAAACCTGCATTTAAGAACATCTGTTAGAGTTTTACAGCTGATTATAAAATCACCATTTAAAGAGGATCAAAGCAAGACAATAATTGTCTGTGTATTACAAAAAGTCTTAGGTTAGCCACAGGTAAAGACAAAATTGACAAGGAAATTTGTTACTTTTGTGGCACACAATAATTTAACATAATTATTACTGGTACCATATACTAAGTTATATTAGAATTATGACTTTCATATAATTTTACAACATATACCAATAACACATTTACACAAATATAGCACAAAGAAAGCCAAACACTATTTCATATTTGAGTGTTTCTTTTATGATTTTTATACCAAATAAATCAAGTGTGTCATTTTTGGGCTTTAGAGGACATAATATCTAAAAGATTAATTAAGTCAGAAACAGACATACTTCATAATTTGATTTTGGAAAGTTTGTTAAATATCAAAGGTTTAAAACACTGGATATCACAAAATAGAATTTCAGGTCACCATAAGTCATTCATTTGGCCAAAATGATAACTCAAAATTTTTTTTAAAAAAAAACCTTTACTCTGATAGGAGACTCAGCTTTCCAAACAATGTATTAGACCCAATGAAGACACCCTGAGGCCAACGGAATCTGTTTCTTCTCTCTCCCCTCTCCCCCCATTTTTTGTAGTTTATTTAAAAGGCAAGCAAAAATCTTTCATTGTCTCTCAATATTACATAAAAATCTTTTTCAAAAGAGAAAAATTTTATGTTTTTATTAGTGTATCTTTAATGCTAAAGCTAGTTTTTAAATAAAATTTTATAAATCCATCCACTTTTTATTAGTTTTACCATAAGGTAAGATTTTTGTGAACCTTTTAGATCTCTTTATAATTTTCTGTTAAGCAGCAGATAAATTTTCTAAGAAAACGCCGTTACTCGGACACATGGGCCCAGATTCTGGCCCCACATCAGTGTGCCTTTATTTTAGTGTTCAACCTACAGAAAAAACGAAATAATCCCCTTCAAACCTTAGCCAACTTGCTTGTACCCCCGGAACTTTTTTAGAGGATCAACCCTACACACACCCTTTTCAACTTGCTTAAACTTTCAGTTTTGTCCCTTTACTATTTTAGGTTAAGACAATCTTTAAAACCCTCTGAATTACACAAAATTACATTTTCTTTCACAAAACCATATCCCCATGCCTTCTTTTGATCTCCCACCAAAACTTTCCTACTATACCTTGCAACCTTATATGTCAAGCTGTTTCTCCATAGTCTCAATTACATATTACAGTGTTTAACTCTTAGCAACTTTTATTTTTTGTGAAAAAGCTGATAAATGGGTGATTTTAATTATGTACTAGGTGTGGAGGCTAGGACATTAGTGCAGGATGAGATGAGACAAAAGTGCAGATGAAGTCTTACTCTTTCCAGCATAGCTAGGGAACCAGGCTAAATCCACATGTTCCCATGCCTTATCTAGAATCTAATGCTCCAAAGTAGGTAAACTGAACAATTTTCAAAAGTCAGAGAAGCAGTTTAGGACCTTAAAGCATTTAGCAAATCTGATATCTGACCTTAATTTAGACCAAATGTCTAAATTTCGAGGCCTTTTAATTTTACCACTAATCTTTAAAACTGTCTTTATTCCCATAAGATTACTAAAGTCACATGTCTTCTGGATGGTAGAAACCAAGAGAAAGTATCTCCACATGGTCACAAGGTTAAGCTCTTAAGGACATAAAATAAGACAAAGACATTTCATCCAGTATTGGTTTCAGGGACCCCTAGCAAAGTTTGCAACTGACCAGCCTGAAAGGTAGGCTTATAGGGGTCCTAAACCCATGTTCTATCCTGTGATACCCCCCTCTCCTTTACAGAATGACACTGAAAGAAAATTCTTAGCACAAAGTGCACCAGATTTGCTACAGCCTAAGACTAGTCTCACAAATCCTTTTTTCTATTAGTCAAACCCTTGCAGAGGAGATAAATACTGACATTTACCACACACACACACACACACACACACACACACACACACACACACACACACAGAGTGAGAGATAGAGACACCAGAAACTTTTGACTGGCAAGAATTTCTTACCCTTTTTGCTGGCATACCAGGTTTCCGGGTTCCATTTCTCTGCAGCTTCCAGAAAAATGGAGCGGTTTTTGATGACACTGCTCACTGTGCCATAACTGTGGGGGTTAAGCCACTTTACAAAAGGAAATCACCCTTTTCTGTTTTATGGAACTATTGGCAAAAGATCCCCAATTTTGCAAGATGCTGCCCAACAGACTGCATGGGGAACTGAGTTAACATTTTCCATCCCAACTGAAGCAAAATACATAGAACAAAATGGACACTAGTCAACTCATTCAGCACCCAATATTAAACTGACAAGGCTCAAACTTTCTCCTCTTGGTCCCTGTTGCCTTTGGTTCACTCCAGGTGGGGAGGGATGACCTCCAAATGGTAATGCATTGGGTAGTTGCTAGGTAAGACCAAGAATGGATAGTCTCCCCAGGTCAGGCCTGTTGAGATTTCTTCAGGGCTCACTGAATGTGACCAGACAAATAAGGAGGGTTCTCTGAGTTAGGCGTGCGGAACTTGTGTCAGCAATTACTCTAGAGATTCCCTTCACATAAACAAACACGCACACAAAGACACGACAGGCAGAGGGCCTTCCAAATCCAGATCCCTAACCAAGAACTCTAAGAGTATCTTTTCTAAACTATCCTATTTTCTATCTGAGAAATCTCCCTGAAATCTTCTTGACTGAGATGTCTGCTGAACCAAGACGACTCCTACTAATTAGGGAGAGCCAACCAAGACCCCCAAAAGGGCTGGACCAAGATAACCAGCCTGCAGTGGAGCTACAGACACCCCCACACAAGGCTACAAAAAAACCAAGACCCCTGATGGAGCCTAACCAAGACAGACACCATGCAATGGGGCTACAGACAGACACTCCACCATGGGACTACAGAAAAACCAACACCCCTGAAGGAGCCAAACCGATCTGGAGAAGGAAGGTGGCGTGGGCAGCACCTAGGATACTCACCAAACCAGATACCCCATAATGGGGCTACAGCTATGAGCACTCCATGACCGGGCTACAGACATACACCCTGCCATGGAGCTACAGACAGACACCCTGTGGTAGGGTTATAGTTACAGGGTGTCTCCCCAGTACTATTTCTCTATTGCAGTTAAATCCATGCACATTGGATCAGCAGCACCCTGCCAGTGGAGAGATTACCAGAATCAGCCCCCAGTCCAAGACAACTGTGACCGCTTGGGCTGGCCTTTGGATCTATCACCAGAGAGGGGGCTACTGAACCACAGGCAGGCAGCCACAAGGGCAAACCCAGACGAGCCCCCAAATTCGTAACTCTCCAACAGGTTCACCTTGCCCGCTGCCTAGACAGAGCTGATTTATCAAGACAGGTGAATTGCAGTAGAGAAAGAGTAATTAATGCAGAGCCAGTTGTGCAGGAGATTGGAGTTGTATGATTACTCACATCTGTCTCCTTGGTTTCCATTTTCACGGAATGTCTTTTTCCATCCCCTTTTAGCCTATGTCTGTTTATAAAACTAAAATGAGTCTTTTGTTGGCAACATACAGTTGGGTCTTGTTTTGTTATTCATTCACCCACTCTGTCTTTTTATTGAAGAATTTAGTTTCATTTGCAATTTTAAGTAATTATTGATAGATAAGAACTTAGTATTGCCATTTTGTTAAGTTTTTTTTCCTGCTGCTTTGTAGGTCCTGTGATTCTTTCTTCCTCTTTTGTGTTTTTCATTGTGACTTAATTTTTTTTATAGTCTTATACTTTGATTTCTTTCTATTTTTTGTGTATCTATTAGAGGTGTGTGTGTGTGTGTGTGTGTGTGTGTGTGTGGTTTTCGTAAGACTTATATCAAAGATTTTATAGTTTTAACAGTCTTTTTTAAACTGATAACATCTTAAATTCACTCACGTATAAAACCTCTGCACTTTTACTCCCCCCACCCCAACAGTTTGTTATTGATGTCACAATTTACAACTTTGTATCTTAATATACTTATTAACACATTATTATGGCTATAGTCATTTTAATGGTTTTGTCTTTTAGCCTTTATACCAGAGTTAAAAGTGGTTTGTGTATCATCATTATAGTATAATATTCTGACATTGACTGTCTACTTACCTTTACCAGTTAGTTTTATACCTTCATGTTTTCATGTTATTAATTAGAATAGTTTTGTTTCAGGTTAAAGAACCCCATTTAGCATTTCTTGTAAGGCAGGTCGACTGTTTTTGAATTCCCTTAGCTTTTGTTTGGGAAAGTTTTTAATCTTTCATTTCTGAAAAACATTTTTGCTAGTTATAGTATTCTTGGTTCACATGGTTTTTTTCAGCACTTTGAACATATTATCCCTTTCTCTGGTCCATAACATTTTTAGGGAGAAACTAGTCTCATTGGTGTTTCTTTGTCTCTGATGAGTCAGTTTTCTCATGCTCCTTTCAAAGTCTTACTTTGTCTTTGACTTCTGGTCATTTGATTAACACATGTCTTAGTGTAATTTTCTTTGGGTTGGTCTTGATTTTAAGGGTCTTTGAGCCTCATGAACATGAAATTCCATCTCTCTCTCAAGATTTGGATAGTTTTAAGCCATTATTTATATAAAGAAGCCTTTTGCTCCTTTCTTTTTGTCTTCATTTTCTGGGACTTCTATCATGCATATATATATATATATATATGGTTCATTTTGTCCCATAAATCCTGCAGGCTTTCCTCACTCTTTTTCATTCTTTTTTTTCTTTTTCTCCTCTGACTGGAAATCAAATGACCTGTTTCTGAGTTTGCAGATTCTTTCTTTTCTTTATCAAGTCTGATACTGAAGTTGTCTGTTACATTTTTGTTTCATTTATTGTGTTCTTCAGCTCCAGAATTTCTTGTGTGTGTGTGTGTGTGCATTTTTTATCTTTGTTGATTGTATTTTGTTGATATATTGTTTTTCCGGTTGCATTGAGTTGTCTGTGTCCTCTTGTAGCTTGTTAAATAATTATTATGAGTTCTTTGTCAGACAATTCATAGATCTCAATTTCTTTGGTGTTAGTTACTAGAAATTTACTTTGTTTCTTTGGTGGTATCATGTTTCCTTCTTTTTTTTTTTTAATTTTCCTTGAAGACTTGCCTTGCCATCTTCACTTTAAAGAGTGATGTTGGGCCGGGCGCGGTGGCTCAAGCCTGTAATCCCAGCACTTTGGGAGGCCGAGACGGGCGGATCACGAGGTCAGGAGATCGAGACCATCCTGGCTAACACGGTGAAACCCCGTCTCTACTAAAAAATACAAAAAACTAGCCGGGCGCGGTGGCGGGCGCCTGCAGTCCCAGCTACTCGGGAGGCTGAGGCAGGAGAATGGCGGGAACCCGGGAGGCGGAGCTTGCAGTGAGCTGAGTTCCGGCCACTGCACTCCAGCCTGGGCTACAGAGCGAGACTCCGTCTCAAAAAAAAAAA